>NW_024582404.1:623840-670062 GCF_018398535.1 Haplochromis burtoni | reverse complement strand
ATTAGCATTACTGAACAGAGTAAGCATCAATAACAACAAACACTGCAGTGATTAAATCTGATAAAGAATAAATGATGATCTGGGCTGGAGGTGGGTTGCAAAGCAGCTTGCAGATACTCAGCAAGAGGCTTTGGCTATCAGCTAATGGGGACTGGCACTAAAATCAGCACTAACACTGTCCACATTAGCTTTAGGAGTTCCCTTCATGGGGGTTAGACGGTGGAATACATTTGACTGTATCTTTTATGTCATAATATATACGTAGAGATAGTGGGTGGAGTCAAAAGACCATTTTTTGATCTGACTACATTTCGCTAATGCTTTTTCAAATGTTTATTGTCGTTATCTTTCTTTGTTTAATGTCTGTCTTTCAGCTGTCTGTTGAATCCAGCTGCATAAAAAAAATTATCATGAAATGTGCACAGTGAAAATACACATATTAAGCCAAAACAGGTGTAACAGGCCAACAAGGGCCAAACCATTAAAACAGGAATCACTCAACAGGCTGGCAAAGGACGACCAGCACCTGAGGCAGGGGTGGTCATAATGCTTTGCCTCATCAGGATACACTTTTCTTTGAAGATTTTATATATTTAATAAAAACCCTGATTTGTTTTTTTCCTGTGAGTTACACGACTTTAACCTTGGCTGAAAGAGCCGCGAGTCTTTAAAGAAATTTGTCAGCCAGGTTTAAGTGAAGACTTCTGAGGGTCTACATGATGTTTCTAATGCGTTTCCTTCCCGAGACTTCTTAAAGAAAGAAAAGCTGACCTGTTAAAGTCATTCATTATTAGCACAGCTTGCACTTTGAAACGATTCAGCCTTAACATATCTTTTTCTCCTTTTAGCAGTTGAACCTGAGGAAAAACAAAAGAAAAGAAGGAAATTTGCTGCTGTGCACTTTGTGTCTTGCAGCAAATGGTAAACTCTCTTAAAAAGCCTTAAACAAGGGTCTCAGCAGTAGAGTTGCGGTTCCCAGGTAGACTAATGATGAGCTCCTGCTTCTTTCCTGCTGTGTCATCAGTGTAATTACAGCAAAGCTCAGAGCAGCAAGCTGTAACATACCTGCAATCCTGTAAATGCACACAAACACATCCTGTCCCCTGTGTTACTTTTCCCTCCGCTTTGAAGGAGGGGAATGTTCGCAGCAGGGCCGTAAAGACAGGGATGGCTCAGTTAGTGTTTTAGGAGGGAAAAGGGGGGAGGAGGAGTGAGGGTGGAACAGAGGGGAAAAAAGATGAGGGCAGAGAGACGGGAGGGACGTCCCAGCATGTTCGAACGCAGCTGGGAAAACGCCCTCCTGGAGTTCAAAGTAAGTGGCGGCCCCTCAACACCTGGAGTGGGGGGCCCATAGAAACAAATGTGCAAAAGAAACACGCGGATTAAAGTGCAGGTCTCGGTAAAAGCCTGCAGGGCCTTCTGTGTGTTTGGTTCTGTGGTGAAAATAATCACAAGTCCTCGGCGTGCTCTTTCTTCTTTTTCCAGACTTTAATTTCTTTATTTGATTTGGTTTAGCGATCGGCTTGATTTATGCCAATAATAACTCTGTCAGTGCCTGAACAAAGATCATTCTGATCACTCGTCACAACTAAATTAAAAAAGACATAGAGGCGCGATTACAAATATAAATAAATATGAGCTGACAGGCATTTTAAACCACAGACCTATTTCATATCAGGTCAGTGAGCCAGTTTTCCCATATGTTTCTCAGCGACTTCCTGCAGCTATTTTCAGCGCTTTAGCGATTTCATGGTTAAAGTCATACGTTTGACATAAGTTTGACAAACACAGCAGTTTTATTTTTTACAACTTGTGCTCACACGTTTCATTTACCCTCTCTGGCCTGCTCAAATACACAAGGTTTTACTCACGCTGTGTGGTTTGATTGATCAGTCAAACATGAGTCAATGTTTTTCCTATACGAGCATTTTTTATACATTTCAGGAAAAGTGTCACAGTTGGCTTCACTGCATGAAAAACTGGATTTCCAGCCACATGAACTGCCATGAACCTCACTGTTTCAGTAAAGAAAAGTGAAGACTTGGTAGTAGTAAAAGTACTGCATTTACTAAGGGCTTTGACATCCAGTATGCATGTGTTCATGTTGTTATCATCATATAGTTTAACTGTCATCAGGGACATGAATGATTATCAGGAAACTAAAACGTTTAAAAGGAACGTGTCGGCTCTGAATCAGCGCTTTATTAAAACTCTAAGATTCCAGGAAATGAACTTATCTGATTTCCACAGTCAGAGTCGCAGACATAGATTACAGGACATGGTCTTCCCTTGCTGGATCCTCTTAGTGAGCCATGATTTCAAGGTCTACAGGTCTACATGTAACTGGGTTTCTGAAAGGATTTTCAGACGTTTGCATCTGCATACCAAAGCGTTTTCACACAAATCTCAGTAATACTTGGATAAATGTCAAGGGACACTCCTCTTAATCTTTGAATTCAGGTGTTTTCAGTCTCATTGCCATATGGTATAAAATGAAGCACCTCGCGGCTAGGTGCTTGACTGAATTTGTGGAAGCATTCACAGAACCACAGCACTAATCTGCAGAGCACCATGTGCTGTAAAAGTTGCCAGCTCTCTGCTGACTGAGTGACTGCAGAGCTTCATGACATGGGTCTCAACGGCTAAGCAGCTCCTGTAGGTGTAATGCATGGGTTCAGATAGCGCGTATAAAAGATGAACTATGCTTTCTAAAAGCAAAGTTCTTTGAAGCTGCATTCTTGCTAATGGCCAGCAGGGGTCGACTTCTCTGATGTTGTGATTTATTCATAAAAGGTTTTCGATTAAATTCATGGTCTCAGTTGCTGGGTCTAAGTATTCATGAATACAGTAGTATACTTTATGTAAGTTAACGTCCCCATTAGAGTAAAAAAGGTAAAGATAAAAGGGCATGGTTTAAGTTGCTAAGATATGAACGTGCACTGTTTCACATATTCAGAGACCTCACTAACTAACTGGTGATGTTCCTGTCTTTTATATACAGTTTATGTCTGCATGTTTTTTGATTTAGAAGGGAAGGACATTTGGACACACAGATGGCTGGCGAGATTCGGACAATATGGTCTGTCTATTTTACATCAAAGATGGATTTAAAATTGTCTTTTGACAGCAGCCATCTGGGAAATCAGAACAAGTAACCGTTCAGACAGCCGGCAGCAAACTGTCTGATCTTCCAACAGCCAATGTGTGAAATAACAATTAGTGTTCGGGAGGCACCACTGTGAGCACTGCTGTAGAAATACTTACTGTTTTTCTGACTTGTTCTTCAGTATTAATATTCAATGTTAATAAAGGCCTTACAAGTTCTAATTTTCCCACATGTAAGAGTCGAATTCTCGTGGTAGAAGTTTTCCCGTGATCAAACTTTCCCATTGTTTGGATTTCTTCACTGACTGAATCACAATCAGTGTCTCTGCTGCAGCCCTGGAGGTTGTAGAGCATCCTGAACAGTCTGCAGAAAGACCTTCAGCGGTGCCATCACCCTGAGGAAATCCTGAATATCCCAAACTTGCAGCTCATACCAGCCTGAACGCTTACAGCGTTTTCTCAACATGGCTGCCGGCGGAGAAAGAGCCTCTTTATTTAATTGATTCATTTAAATGTTTTTAAACTGAATAAATTTTTGACTGTCACCTCTGTTTCACTCTCTGGCCTTTCTAAATAAAGTGTCTTTATTTTTTATTATTAGTCTTTTGATTTTATTATAAATTATGTGTTTTGTTTCTTTTGCTTGTTTTGAGTGCCCAGAAGTCCTAAACCCAACAATGTCTTTACATAACTTACACATTTTTGTTTTTAAGGGAAGGAAAGGCAGCAAGTCCTCATATCTCCAATCTAGAACCAACATTTTTAGATGTTTTTCCCAATATATGACTAGTTATTTTAGTTGCTGAATATTTTTTTTACCATTGGTTTAAGTACTAGAACTCAGCAAAACTGAAGCATAAGCTTCTTGAGTGTCTGTACGACACAGCAAACTGTAATAATCCGTTACAGTGGTCTAAAGGCACCAGTGCTGTAAAGTTAAGCATTTTAAGTTTGAGGGGATTGAGACACTTTAGAGCCTCTTGTGGCAGTTAGATGAACTGCAGTTTTCTTTTCATGCATGTTCAAATCTGTTAAGATCCACTTTAAAGGAGTAACATGAAAGAAAAAAAAATCAAAAACAAAACAAAAAAACCTCAGGCAATGTGACTCCATCTTTTATGTACAGTTTATGGTTAAAATCTAATTTTATCAAACCAGAACAGAAAGGTTTGTAGTATTTATCATCTTACCTCATGTTCTTACTTTTCTGTGGAGTAAAGGAAGCGTAATTTCTCTGAAATATGTAGTGACAGAAAAATAGAAAGCATTTGTTCCTAAACAATCAAATTCTTCTGTCGGCGGGAGTTCAAGTTTCTCAGTCACCCTCAGGCGGTACAGTACAAAGCTGAGGGGATTGTGGGTAACGTGTAGTACATGCGTCCTGACAGATTCATGCTTCGCACTTATTGCAGCGGTGCAGTGTGCCACCAGGCCTGACGTGCCGCTGAAAAAGAGTTTAAAGCCTGCAGTGAAGGACAGCGAGCCTCCACAACATGCAGCACCATGTCCAAATATATCACTTGCCCCTCAAGGCTTGAATTCCTGGCATTGCAAGTCACCCGTCCGCAAGGAATCAAAATATAGGGCACCTCAAGAATAGCGCTACCAGGACAGAGGTCCGAGCTGTATGTTTACAAAGAAGCAGAGCTGGGATTGACCTAACAATGCCTGTTCCTACCTGTCCTGCACCCCTTCAGAGCTGCATTTTAAAGATGATACATTACAGTAATGTGTCATTTGGAGTGAACTGCTAAATGTGTTTTTAGAAGAATGAAGTTTCTTCCAGTCCTGACTCATTCCATGCATATTTAGACTTTTACTCCAGATTTAGTAAGAACTGCTTTGTTATTCCTCTCAGTAGGACTCCAGTAGTTATTTTCCTCAGCTGAGCTTGTGACATATCCAATTATGCACACGATAATGCACACGCAGAGAGTTCACACCATATTAAACAATAAAAGGGTAATGGATATTGTTGCTCTGCACTCGGGAAAGCAAATCTTTTGTCTCTTTGAGCTGCTCTGATTTCTCTGCAGCCCCTCAGACGGTTCTTAGAGTCGTCCACGTGTTCGGTGTTTACGTGCAAAACTGACACTGTGATCACTTCCTTTTGTTTGAATTGCTGTAGCCTGTAAATAGCTTTCATGTCTTCATATAAGAACATGCCGGAGCAAATAATGGTTGACTTTAGAGCAGTTATTACTTTGAGGGAGCTGCTTGGTGAAATGTGCAGCGTTGAAGACATTCTCACATGCTCAAGGTTTGTGACGTCTCTCTCCTTTTTGGTCTCAGCACTATCTGCTGTTAATTAATGCTAAGATACCCTCATTCTTTGTATTAGGTGATGATGATGATGTTGATAGTTTGACTCTGCCTTCAAGGGAAGCCATTTGGAACAATTATAAACACTTTTAATTGGACGACATGCTGTTTAAACTCGCTCCACTCAGCCACAGCCTGACCCCGAAACCATGACCACTCACCCCACATCTTTTTCCCCCCTTTTTTTTTTTAACATCTGCCAAGTAGATTATGATTATCTGTTTGTTTGTTTGTTTGTTTGTTTGTGTGTTTGCTGGTTAGCAGGATTATTCAAAAAGTTATGGGCAGCGTGAGTAGTGGGGCTTGGCCCAGCTTGGAATAATAATAACTGTGAAGTTTATTTGTAAAGCAAATTGTTTTATTACACACGATATAATGCAATCGGTGAAGAGGAGGAAGAGATCAAAAGAAGATTGAACACCAACGAATCAGTCTCTAAAGATGAATTATAAGATTAATTGGTGTATCAATTTAAAGCAGGACACTGAGACTCAACAGCTTGGTTGTCTTTTCGTTCCAGATCTAGATTCAGGAACTTTTGGAAGTGTTCATAACTTCACATCATAACTTTACAAGTCAAATCAAAATAAGAAAAAAATGCCATGGTGCTGGTTTCCCATCTCAGACTGTTGTTGTTTGTTTCCAGTTTAGTTTCAGTAGTGATAAATTACCCCTGCTATAGCTGTTAAATAGATTTAATCTCAGTCAGTCGGTCCTTCTTCTTCTACTTCTTTCAGCTGCTCCCTTCAGGGGTCGCCACAGTGGGTCATCTGCCACCATCTCACCCTATCCCAGCATCCTCCTCTGTCACACCAGCCCTCCTTCACTACATCCATGAATCTTCAATTCAACATCCATTGTCAAATATATAATAATAATGGATTGGATTTATATAGCGCTTTTCAAGGCACCCAAAGCGCTTTACAATGCCACTATTCATTCACTCTCGCATTCACACACTGGTGGAGGCAGCTACAGTTGTAGCCACAGCTGCCCTGGGGCAGACTGACAGAAGCGAGGCTGCCACATCGCGCCATCGGCCCCTCTGGTCAACACCAGTAGGCGGTAGGGTAAAGTGTCTTGCCCAAGGACACAACGACCAGGACAGACAGGGATCAAACCGGCGACCTTCCGGTTACAGATATGCTTCCCAACCCCCTGAGCCATGGTCGCCATATCCACCATCCCTCCTCCCTAACCCCATCTCAGCCTTCCCTCTTTAACTTTGTCTCCAAAGCTGGTGCAGACTCTGCGCTGTTGCTATAGTCAACAGATTGTGGAGCACTGATATAGAGCGATGGTTAAATATTGAAGCATCCTGATGAATAGTTTAAACAGACTCACACGAGCCAATCAGAAAGAAGAATTTTGTAAATATGTTTGAATAACATTTAAAGCATATGAATGATCAACACCATTAATGTTGCTTTTTAAGGGTGTGCGAGTCAGGTAGTTGGTGACATTGTGGACCTTTTGAATCTGAGTAGCCCTCATCACTTTTCCTCACACGGCCTCCCCTCTGAAGTAAAACTCCGTATATAATTTTCCCGCAGTGGAAATGCATCACAGCTTTCGACGTGTGTGCAGCTCTCCAAGGTGATCTCTCAGGAAAATAGTTTTGCACAAGACTTCCAGTCACTGTCAGAAAAACAATCTCAGCATTATGTCTGATCGCCGCTGCTGCCCGACACGCTTCACAACTCGAGTTTGATGAGCCTGACTGTAAAAAAAATTAAAAATAAAACTAGCTAGAAAAACTTCATCTCCAACTCGAATTAAAACAGTTCAGAGAAGGCAAATACAAGAAGCTCTTTTAAAGGAGAGAGAGAGACGTCTGTGCCGAGGTAGGGTTCAGTGGTGAAAAATGATATTAAAAGAAGTAAGAGGATCTGACTGCTGTTAGACTGAATATGTATATCGAGGTAAACTGTCTTCTTCAAGGCTCCTTTGTGGATTAATGCAGAAGCTGTAGTGATATTTCCTCACTGACCACAGGACCACTGCTGTTCTCCATACAGGGCTCCAAACCACCCATGTGATCAAATCAAATCAGACCTCATTTCTGTACACCCCCTGAGTGATGAGACATTCACCCCAGGCGCACATCACGGCTGCAGGAGTGAGCCAAGAGTAGAAAAACAGAAAATACTGAAATGCCAAAAGCAGATATGAAAGGGAAAACAGGATGAGGGCTTGGGCAGAAAAGCTCGATTTGAAAGGTGACAGTCTGCGACAAAAACAAAGTCAGAGAATGTGCAAAATCTGACAGCAGCGACCCGACTTCACTTTACTCGCATGAGACAGAAAGTCGGAGTCAGCAATTTCTTCTTCTAAGCGTGTTACGAATTCCTCGGCTGGTGGGGTCACCTGAAACCAGCAGAGGAAACATCGACTGAAAAGCTAAACTGAATGAATATTGCAGTATTTCTGGCTCCTGAGTGGTTTATGGGCATCTTTGTCACCAACAGTCTGTTTACTGTTTACAGGAAAACCCAACTTGATTTGAAGCAGACCAAATATGATCATTTTTATCCATTTTATTATTGTTGGGCTTTACTAGAGTAGCTTTGCATGATTCACAATTCAGAATAATCCTTATTTATCTTACACTGGGTCTTGGTGCAGCCCTTCAGCTCATCTTCTCTCTGGACAAAGCTGTTTTATCTCCTCTCTCTCATAACAACCTTGTTACCAGCTGCCATTTGTGAGGTGAAATGACCATATTATAAATATCTGCTATGACATCATACGAATCCAAAAAGGAGAACGAAATACAGGAAATCGAGCATTTGGAGCAGTCTGAAACATGAGATTGTAACTTATAAGATTTACACAAATTTAACTAAACTGTTGAAAACAGTAACTATATAATACAAAATAATGAAAAGCATACTAGGTTCCACTTAAGACGTCTGAAGTGTTAGTTTTGTTGGCGTTTTCTTGATGATAACGCGTGATCATAAAGGATGAAGGCAACATTATAATTAAACCTTTGTTATTATTAGAACAACACGTCCATTAGCTGTTACTGAAGGTGTTTTAACAGTCTTTAAATATTCAAAAGTGGGTGAAAAATATAGATATTCTCTTTGAGAAAGGACTGAGCTGACTAATTTAAGAAAACTAGGAACTGTAACTTTTTGGTATGCAGTTAAATCGCAGCTAGAAGGTAATTTTATTATTTTATAGGCCAATTACTGTGATCCACAACATGTTTTTTTCTGTTAAAAATGCTGCAGCGCTATCTTGAACTATCAGTTCATTACAGTTACTCTTCATTGCGCTGATGCAGTTCCCAAAGCAGTTAAGGTCATCTTATAGGAAAGACTCACCTGTGCAAAACATCACAAACAACAAAAACCTTTTTGTCACAATATACAAAGTTTGACAGTGACTTCAAGTCTGTGACAAAACAATAAATACCTTTCAGTCAAGACTTAAATGCTAAATGATTTTACACTTTTCTCAAAACTGCACTGACTGACTGCAAAGAAATGTGTCCTGTTGAACTGGAGCACGCACACGGCCCCATCTAAGACTCAATGGCAGCAGACGTACTGGAATATGTGTGACTAGACTTCCTAACATGCAAGTTACATAGTAGGGACAACAGGTTTCATAAAATATGGGACTCATTTATGGTGTACGCCGGTTTGGATATTTCTGCTATTTTCAGGCCCTGGTATAATATAAGCATGCCACTGAGTATTGCTAACTCTATCTCATAATCAAATCTGGATTTTCTATTTATTTACTTCTATTCTTAAGCCAGGTTCTCTGTTTTCAATTCAATTCAGTTTTATTTATATAGCACCAAATCAAGGTGCTTTATATTGTACAGTAGATCCTACAATAATAGATACACAGAAAAACCCAACAATCATATGAGCCCCTATGAGCAGCACTTTGGCGACAGTGGGAAGGAAAAACTCCCTTTTAACAGGAAGAAACCTCCGGCAGAACCAGGCTCAGGGAGGGGCGGGGCTTTTGTCTGTTTTGTTCTGTTCTGTTGTTTTTGTTTTGTTTAATGCTGTTGTTATTGTAAAAGTTTAAAACTCAATAAATACATCAAGGAAAAAAACCTGCACTGACTTTGAAAGCCACCTCACGTTTCATTTTTGTCTTCAGACATAAATTAAATGTGAAGGATTTATTTGAAACCTTTACACAATATAACTGTTGACAATGAGAAAACAGTGAAACTGTATGCATCAGAAAGCAAAGAGATATATATAAACTTAGAACATAGCACCAAGTATAGCACAGTAAAGTCACACTACACACAGACACACACACTCTCAGGTGGGACATCATTATAGCCAGTATCCGTTGCTTCCTTTAGATGTATCAGATCACGAGGCTGTTGGTGATCTGACAGCCTCCTCCAAGCAGAGAAGAATTCCTCAGTTGGGTCGACAAATGATGACTGTGGAGTCACGAACACCGTGTCTGGAGGTGGAAACTTTACCAACTTTATCACATGAAGCAAGGGCATTGTAGAGCACTGTGCAGGACCCAGCATGTTCAGCAACAGCAGCACCCATTGTTTTCCCTGACATATTGACCGTGGCTCTGACTGATGATACTCCTGCCACATCTCCTTACATGTGTGTCATCTCACGCAACTCAAATATTGTCTGTAAAATCCAAAAGGCTTCACATTATAAACATCTGCGTGTAGCTTAGAGAAAAGAGAAAACTTCTCACCTTTGTTGGTATTTCCCTGGTGTCACATTCTGCATTTTAACTAGCCTGAAGACGAGCTCCTCTACTGGAGTCTGTATTAATGTTATGGATCCAGTCTCACATGAGTTTTATTCTCAACCCTTAAGTTATTGATTTGTGTTTCCTTTTGTTTTTGTTCCTCAACACAAATTTCCCAACATTATTTTGTGTCCCTGAACACAACATTTCATCTGTCTCCTCTCATGAGTACTGATGTGTCCATGTATACAAAAAACATATATTTGGCTCGTTAAGAGGTTGAAAGTGTTTCGCCTTTCACGCCAAGTTTGAGTTATATACACCTCATTTGTTACCATTGTTTGTTTTTTTAATTAAAATAGTAACAATGACTTAGTTGGGTTTAGAAAATGACAACGGTTTAAGTTAAAATGTAACCTTTGGCACATCTTTTAAAACTTTGTCTTCTTGACTGCCAAGGTGACGCAGCTGACAATTCGTGTCCTCGAACACACAAAAAATATATTGTATTTTCATAACTGTTACTCAAAGTGACGTGAAACTGGGCTGTTTGAGTGGGTTCCTTGCTAACCCTTAAATTTCTTCTGTATCACATTAAACTTTGAAATCCTAAATACAAAAAAGCACAAATGGACAAACAACAGTTTTGTAATGTAAAGATGCAAAGATCGGTATGTTACTGCAACGCATTTTGAATATCTACACCAATTTACGACAGGTTTTGAACTTTCCTTAAGAAGAAAATGTAAATCATCACAAGCGTTCTTCATAAACAAACACAGCTAGTATCAAATGGCTGCTTTTTGGCATCTGTTAGGTGATTTTCTGGTGGCATGAATAACAGATGCAGCGCTCACACTGCATATTAATGTTTTATATTTGATCTTGTGTCAACATGAACTTTATGAAGCTTGTTGAAGCTTCATAAACACTGCATTGTCTGTCAAGTTTTTCCTGCAGTAGGAGTTTATTATAATGTCGTGTTTCTGTTTTAAAAAGAAACACGCTTCCTTTTCGTTTTCCAGAATATTTAAATCGGTTCAATCAGTGACGACTCATCCGTTTGGGTTTGGTGCTCAGCATAAACATCACATAAAGTTCAGTCTGGGACATGCTGTGCTGCACTTTCCGTCACTGCCACTGTTGAGTGGATAAAGCCTCGCGTTGACTGCAGCGAGTTTTTCTTTACCTACTCGTCTTACTGAGGAGTTCTGTTAGATTGTGAATGCTGATTTATCCAAATTAAACCTCGCTCACACTGCGCCTCGCTGTTTATCCCTTTGAGAGGTTTTTCCTGCTCCTGTGATGTGTGAAGTTCCGAACATAATGAGACAAGCGCCGGCCGCACTGATGTCAGGAGAATAGGCGCTTTTCAGAAGTACTGTGGCCCAGGACACAGAAATAGATTATCTGAGGACTTGCCATTCGTGGCTGTACCACATCTGAATTATTAAGTGGCCCGAGGCTGTGAGGTGCCTACACTGGCTGCTCTTTTCATGATGCTTTTAAAGCTAAACTGCTTCTTGCATTTTGAATTCCTGCGTATATTTTTGAGCCAGAGCAGCAGTTCCCCATTTGTTTTGCTCAATGGGAAATCTATATACAGCAATACGTCCATCACTGAGATTGGTTTGGATTGCGTAGAGACATTAAAGTTTCAAGGATACTCTAGAGTTACTCGGCAAGGCGCTACAGGTTACAGTGGTTTAAATCTTAAAGTGTAACATCCAGGAGAGGAAATGGCACTTCGTTTTTTTCAGTTCATTTATCCTTACTGCTTGCTAAACAGATTTCTTTAGGTTTGAATACATTTGTTTATATGTTTGTGGTGCAGGCAGGAAAAAAACAAACTTTTTCTAAAAACGATCTGCATCCTCAGACATCCGTGACTGTAAAGACAAAAACGTGAAAACTTTGAGCACTGGAAGATTTTTCAAGGTTAGTCTTTGCTTTAATTTCCACCTGAGCAACGACGGCAAGAACTAACATAAAATACAGGACGAGCCAAACTACAAATGTGCAAGGACCACCTTGTAATATGGTATTTTTAATGATGGATCATGGTTGTATTGTCTTGCTCCATAAGGAGAGTTCCCTACCAGGACTCCTTGAAGTATATTAAAGTCCTTCTAAGTATATTTGATTACTCATTTTGGCATCTGTCTGCAAGAATAAAGCAATCTCACGACGACAGCAGTCTTTGTCCGGCTCTGAAGCGCTGCTGTGAGCTGGAGGGTCACTTTAACCAGAACCTGCAGCAGGTGGAGAGTTGTTGCGTCTGTGTCAGTGCCAAGCACACTCTTATTGTTACTGCTAGCTACTTTCCAAGACAGAGCCTGGGGGAGGTAGCTGATTATTGCAGGCCAACTTTTATTTGCAAGTGGTTTGATTTGACGAGTCTGTGAACAGACGCACAAGTTCATGGTCACACAAACCTTTGTGTGTTGCATTGTTTGTATGATGTGTCCTCTAGTTGTATCGAGTCTGTACTGAGGATGTAAAGTAGAAAGAAATTGTGGAAGGAATACATTGTTGTGGTGCACATATATCAAACTTAATGTAATAAATAAACGTATTAAACTTGTGCCAAGTGGCTGTAATAAACTTATAGGACTGCTCAAAGCTCACAGTCTGTGCCTGAAGGCTATGTAAGGATGGAAAACAGTCGTGTTTCTCCCCGAGGCTTTGTCAGTCCAGACATGTCTCTTCATGTACAGGTAAGATGTGAGATCGGGGAAGTCCAGCTTGAGTAATATAAATGGTACAGGTATTGTAGCTCAGTGGAAGCTCAGTGTGGAACTGTAACTGGGGGGCCAGTGCAGTTTGTTGTGGATTATGCTGAATTTCACTGTAGTTGCTTAGCTGGATGACATTGGAGTTTTTTCTTGTTTTTTCCCAGCACTCTGTGTGACGGAGCCTTGGCTGTGAGATGAATGATGAGACATTTTTCTTTAGAGCATTACTAATATAGAACACGTTACCTTGAAAGGTGATTGATGTGGGTGACTGAAGGAAAAAAGAAGTTTGGTTTATATACTACAAGAAGGTTTCAGTTGACCAAAAGGACTGATAATTTTATCAAAAACTTTATTGTTCCATGTTTCATGCAACAGAGGCCTCTCGCATGCCTCTAAACCTTGGTTTGAGACCCTCTGCTTGACGCTATCCCATGCCTCAGCGCTGCCGCTGGGCCTAAATGAGAGCTCGCCATGCTTTCTCGACTGGAACTAAGCCTTTTTCCCCCACCAGTTCTTTGCAGACATGCAGAGCTATGGAGGACTGCACTGAAGTGGTACAACCTTTGGCAAACACCCAATTGGTGGGCTAATGGGCAAACAAACAAGCTAGCCTCTCCCCTTTGTGGTCAATCCTCCCCCACCCCTGACCTCTCCGACCCTCCGGGCCATCCGGTGCCGGCTGTGACAGTGTCATCGCTGAAGGTCTGGGAGGTTGTCGGTCTTTTGTTTCTCACTTCATTCAGAGCTTTTAATTCCCAGCTCACCATTCCAGCCAGTGTGCCTCTTATCTGTAAATACCAGCATGCAGCCCCCCCACATGCCTCAGTTTGTCTTTCTTGCTCTGCTTTTCTTTCCGTCTGTGCCCGCAGGCTCTTGGAGCTACAAGTGTTTAGACAGAGAAGAGTTAAATTCAACCCCGCTTTTGTCCCTGTTGGCTCTGATGGCCGTGTTCACACATGCAGCAGATCCCAAAACAAGGCTCATTCTTTCACCTTTATCCCTACTTTTCCCTCCTGTATCTGTCCATGAATACTGGTTGGAAGAATGAGAACATCCAAATAGAGAACTGCTTAGAGACTACTTAAGCACTATTGTTTGCAATGCAGAAAGCTTTAAAAAGCTAAGAGTTGAGAGCTAAGCGGGATTTTTTCCCCATTACATTACAGAACATTTTTATTTATTCTGTTTAAAAAGTAAATTATGAGTAATCATTCATTCTGTGAGGTCTTTGTCGAGATGCGCTATTGGAAAAATTAGAATCCAACAATGTTTGTTTTCTGAAGGACAAAATGTGTAAAATCTGTAAAAATAAACCAAAAGCTAATCAAAAATACAAATTAAGCTTTGAAGTCTTGGTGTTGTTTTGTGACGCCTGCTGACCTCACATTCAGGGTTTTTTAAGGACTCCGTATAAAGAAATGGTGATGATGAATGGGCTTTTGGCACCTTGCAGTTTTAAGTGGTTGAAGTGACTGGTGGGCTCTCCATCTTCAGCATCTGCTGCTGAAGTGCCATTAAGCCTGGCAGTGAATCTATAGCAAGCGGTCCAGCCTCTTCTTCGTCCACTCTGTGCTTTCAGGCAGGATCATCATCTGCTGTCAGTGATTCACGGTCAGTCCTGTCTTCCTCCTCCCCTCCTCGTTGGAACTATTTTTCCTACTAGGAAGTCAATCACTGGTCAACCACATTTTCCCTTGGGCTCGTATGGATTATTGATGAAGCAGGTGGAGCGAAACCAGACAGACTTCAGGTAGAGTGAGGCGTTAAAGAGGTTCAGGAGTCTAATATGAACACTCGGTGTGGAAGCACTTCAGGTTCAGGTTTAGACTGCTAATTGTTGTCCTGATGGATTTATATTTAGCACATCGACAGACTAGTGACCTGCCCAATGTCTGCCCTGCCTCTCGTCCAGGCATGTCAGCTGGGAAAGGCTCCAGCCTCCAGAAGGGGAATGGATAGATGGATGGATTTCTCTGTTTACAGTGTAAATACAGGGATGATGAATGACATAATAAAGTAATTGAAAACACGAGGATCAAACCACAGGAACCTTTTATAACTCTTGGAGGAAAATTTGCTTTCTTTTTGTGTCAACGCTGTGGGAACTATGAGCTATCAGAGTTCTTAGAACTGTGTTTTTAGTGTCCTTTTAAACTCTCACTTCAAGAGAAGAGCGTTTGTGACAGAATTACAAGATGTAAATGTGTGTGTATGTATATATATATATATGTGATTTTGACTGTGTAAAGCAGCTCATATTTCCTGCCTTAATGGAGAGAAATTAAATGAACAGGAACAGGATTAGAAGAAAGTAATAGACCACACAGTTGCTCAGCTGAAACAACACCAAAGCGTGCAACAAGTCAGCAGTTGTGGGGTAAATTTGGCACGTGCTGACATTTGCAAGGATGACAATTGCGGGCATGAACTACTTGAAGGGGGGACAGGTGGGCCCAAACCATTTAGAAAAATGCCCCCAAGGGCATAACGGCTCAAAAAAGAATGTCTACAAAACTCTATGCACTCGTAGTTTCGTCACCCATCTGTGTCTGACTCATTCACCGTGATTATTCACATGCTCCTGTCCCATAAAATGATCTTGAAAACTTGAAATTCTCACATCAAGCGCTGTGTTTGTAGTGTTAAATGTAACATCTGTTTTTAATTGACAGCTGGTGCTACTTTGCAGCCCACTGTGACTCATTTTTGTCGCACTGTGCATGAGAGTGATTTCAAGTCTGAAGTTCGACTATTTTCACGAGTATTAGTATTATTTTTATCTAAACTCGTCCCGCTGCTTGGTAATCAAATCTGTGTTTACCAGTCACACTTGTTTTTCTGATTACTTATTGATAGAATATAAGAGGGACTGCATCAGCTCTTCTTCCTGACATGAATAGATAATCAGATGTCTGTCCTAATCATGCTCACGCCTTTTTGCACATGAAAGGCTTAAATCTCAGAACGGATGACAAGAAAAGCCTTAGCGAAATATTCCTGAGATTTAAAGCCAAGTGGTTTAATTGTGGCCCGGTCTGTCAAGGAGAATTTTATGAGTACAGCATGATTATCTGTGAGTCTGTGCTCATTACCCTGCACTGTTAACCTTTTACTAAAAGGAGCCCGGTGGAATTGCGGCCCTGCAGATAAAGCCGATGATGACAGGTAGAGATGGATGTTTGCCTCGGGCTAACATGTTGGAAGCCAGACCTGGCTCAGCCCGACGATGACTTCATTTCTCTGTCTTACCTGAAAGCTGCTGCTTCACTCAGCAGAAAACAAAGCCTGTTCCCACTGTGTCTGACCCCGCAGGATGTCGGGATCCCTCTACAGATCCCTCTACCAGTGTACAAATCTTGGCTCCTGGCTGCCTGACAGAAAAAAAATGAGGAAATATGAAGATTGGCGAGGAAACGATTTGTCTTTTTCGCTTACTTGAAGCTGCAAATAAAATGTGTTTGTGTGTTTATTTGTGGCTGACAAGTAAAGTTGGCATCGTTTCATCTGGATTTTTGCTGACTTTTTCTTCACATCCTCTTGTTTGATGTTATTGAGTTCAGCAGGTCATACTGGCTGGCTTTAAAACAGCATTATTCATTCAGTCAGACGCTATAAGAGGCAATACCCTTTAGAATTCAGGATTTTGCCCCATTAACATTAACTACCTATCTAAGGCAAGATCTTGCAACATTGGTGACTCCTGGTTCTAGGTTCACAGCGACATTTAGTCAGTAAATAGTTATTAAAGAAACCCTAAAGACCATTAGTGTTTTTGAAATAACCCAGACTTTGAACAAATGGTTGTGTTTTTTGGCAAAAGTCAGAGCCCAAGTTCATTTGTGTTTCAGCAACTTTGAATTTTCTTTCATGAAACTAGTTTAAGACAATGTTTCAACTGCTCAAAACAGCTCTAAACAAAAGCAAAACTGGAACCAAAATAAAATGTGTGTTCCCCAACTGGTTGGTGAGCAGTTGTGTCACAGGCGCGTGTGAAGTGGTGAACGAAGGACCCAAATGCAGGCACTGATTTACTGTGAGTGTACTTTATTTACAGGTGGTGACCAAATTAATAAAAGAAGAGATAGTGGGAACCAAGACCTAGAAAACCTAAACTGGGAAAATCTAAGAAACTTAAACCATAACTGGCAAGGAGAAACACAGGATGACACGCAGAGGAACACAGATGGACCAGCAACAAGGAGAAGACAACAAAGGGCTTAAATACACGCTGGAGAATTAGGGATGTGAGACAGCTGGGAGAAATCGGAGCTGATGAGACAAGGGGAAGCAAAACTACACACACTATACACAGGACAGGGACTATCAAAGTAAAACAGGAAATACAACAGGCACGCACAGACTACGCTTAACACGAAGACATCAGATATGGCAACATAGAGGGAACACAGAGACACAGAACAGAAGGAGCTCAAATCTGAACAAGAATTAAACTGAAACATAAGATAGTAATCCAACCACTGAGTCCACAGACTCAGGACCATGACAGGTTGCTGCCTGCTGGTAGGGGAAATTGATTGCACAAGGTTGGTGCAGTGAAAACCTTCATCTGCAGTTGCCCAAAGTTTGCATGGAAGATGACGATTTGTCTGGAAACCAATGTTTGCCTTGTAAAATAAAAGTTGTGCCACACATTTGAAGGTAAATGTTCTCCACCAGAGTGTTTGGAAACAAGTCAGCCTCTGGAGACTGTGGCAGTCTTTAGGTTTTTAGTGGAATACCCTCTTTGGGCCTCAACAACACACAGTAACCATCCCAAACCTCTCACATTTTTCCATAGTGAGTTGTGGCTTGCTGGGCTTCCTGAACAAAAGTTTCTTCTACTATTTTATTTAACAGCCTCTTACTCAAACAAACCAGTCAAAATAGTTAAATTTTTAATCAATAGCTGTATAACACCATTAAAGTTATACACAAAATCCTTCTATTATATATTTATGTATACAGCAAAGAGCAAAATACTTTTAGTAGCCTCAGAAAGCCAGTTGTCAGTGACTTTGATACGTTCATGAGAACAATAATGCTGAAAGAGCCTGCGTTCAGACTCTTTCAGCAACACAAACCTTTAACTACCCTCTCAGTATCTGTACTTTAGTGCTACCTTGAGGATGGATTAAACACAGAAGCTTTCAGAATACTCTTTGTTTTCATTTTCTCGTGCCTCTTCGAACCTGTACTGTTTGTCAAACAGACAGAAGGAAACATCTCATATTCGGTGGACAGCTTGTAACCCACTGACCTTTTGCATTTCTGTTTCGATAAAGACACCGGGCGCCTCTCTAGCTCGTCTAACTGACCGTTTACTCTCAGGTCTGTTTGAGTGGTCTTTGCCCTTTAGTTAGAAAAGGATCATGGCTCAACTCGTTTTATTACAAGCCAGTCTTACTGACTGAAGGCTTCTCAACCTTTGCTTTGCCTGTGAAAGGAACTTGGTTGAGAGAATAGGAGACCTTGAATCAGTTTCAGTGCTTCCAAGCTTTAGATGCAGCACAAGAACACTTATGAACCACATACTGTATGACTCCAGCTCGAAGAACTGCTCTATACTCCACATTTGATTTCCTGTCAGAGCAAGTGTTGACACTGTGTTTAACCCCACAGTTATTGTATTCTCCTGCTGTGAGAGAAAGGAGTGAGGTTGCTAAACATTTAGTTTAAGTGGCTTCATTGCCCCAGTGATGTGATGTGGCTCTTCACATTTTTTTGGGCTGTGAACGGTGACAGATTTTTGCAGCTGCAATAAAAAGGGACATTTTTGTTTCTTTATATTCGAACCTGGAAGATGTCTGCATGCTGTTTCAACATCTTGCTGTGTAAACATGTAGTTGTTTGTGCTTTTTTGAGCACAACGTGTGACGTGTGTGTCACAGGTGCATGTTTGAATATGATAACCACGAAGAGCCTAAAAATGTTTGTCTTGGAACCAAAATGTGGGAGGATTTTTGGTAACCTGCTGTGCCACAGAGGGATAGAGTAAACTGTTTCCTCTGAGTCAAATAATGTAATCACAATTAAACCATATGTGTTTGACGTTACACTGTTATGTTTATGTAAGAGCGTGAAACCACTTTTAAATTGTGCCTTTATTCACCACTGTTTCCTCTGTGACGCCATAGGCTGAGTCAGCTGTCCTACTTGTTGACACCCGCTGGGCATCTGGCAACTCTGTCTCCGGTGGGTTGTCAGGGATCTACTGAGGTTTCTACCTCTGTGATACTGCTGTTCAGTGGGGTGTCTGTCATTTAGTACAAACAAAGTCCTATCCGGTTTAAATAAAGGTTTGGTGATTGAATGCATCAAGAAGGTCTCAAACTACAAGCTGAAATATTTATTACTCCACAGAGGCCCAATGGAGAAGTGCTTTTCCTTTATTGGGAAAGATCAGAAAAGCTGTTCATACTCTTTTTAGTTCAACAGCAACAGAAAACTGCTTGGGACCGTCAGATCTCAGACATCAGTCATGCACATTTGTCGAAGTATTAATTTGCTGCTCTGTTCTGATATGACCATTCTCTGGTTTGTTTATAGGTGACCCATTATGCTAATTTCGAACTCCAGTGAAACATTTTTATTCAGCTTTGCAGGATTCACACTTCTGAAAGAAGCTATCTTAGCTCCTGTTACTTTAAGGGCACTCGGCCTTCCAGAGAACTCTCTTCTGACTGGCTGCCCCTCAAGAGCAAAAGGTTTGAGGAGTACATGGGTGGGGCTTCTGTGTGCATATTTAAAAGTGCCTGAGATGACCAAATTTGGGAAATCTCCCCAGTATTATATCATACAGAGCAAAGGGTAGAAAAAATGATCTCAAAGCATTAAGACAAGACTGACCCTGAGCTTTTGAGTCACAGGGTTGTAGGTGGGAAATAAAGCAGTGCAAATACTTAGAAGAGTAGAATTTTCAGGTATCAGTACTTTATTTGAGTAGTTATTTTTCTGGCAACAAAAAGTGTAGTGAGTTGGCACTTTACTTTCCACTTAAGGAATTTAAGGGGAATTATTATTTTAAGTTACCTTGGGCCTTCAAACATTAAATCAATTTGAACCTAAACATTAACACATGACAAGCAATCCTACTCATGTACTGATCACCAGCGGATGTGGCATAAAGAGAGATAAAAGAGGCAAAACCGTGTGCCACACTCAGGGGTTAATGTGGGCCGGTGTTCTGGGAATCTACCTCACAAACCATCCCACCCGTTGTTTCTGCTCACACGCTGCGCATGCGTGTAACACAGACCCCAGATATACATCATGTTTTTAACCCATTGTG
The DNA here is from genome assembly GCF_018398535.1 of Haplochromis burtoni. Lineage (NCBI taxonomy): Eukaryota > Metazoa > Chordata > Actinopteri > Cichliformes > Cichlidae > Haplochromis > Haplochromis burtoni. The sequence goes on along the minus strand of NW_024582404.1, from coordinate 649,905 downwards.
AAGATTTCTTATGGTTATGGTTAGTGTTAGGGCTATGGTTAGGGTTTGTATTAGTCACAAGCAGTGTTGGTCAAGTTACTTGAAAAAAGTAATCAGTAACTAATTACTGATTACTTCCCCCCAAAAGTAATCCTGTTACTTTACTGATTACTTATTTTCAAAAGTAATTAATTACTTCGTTACTTTTTAAAAACACGACTTACAACCTGAATAGGTGATAAAGCGATAGATCTTTCAGCCCAATTCTACTTTTTCTGCATAATCCATCATACAAAATGTAATCAAATGGAAAGGTCCCTTTTTAAAACTTGTTTTATTAGTTTTAATCTTTTAACTTTATGCATCAAGCAAAAATTTAATTATATGCAACATTCTCTGACTGGAAGAAATTTGTTTAATATTTAAACCTATTTTCTGCACATTCCAGCACATATTTTTTTTGTGTGTGTGTGTTTACACTCACTCTTTCAAATAGATGCAAGTAAAACACAGCAGAAAATAAATAAAATCAAAGACTAGCGGTCCTTTTGCTCTATTTTCACCTGTAAAGCAGGAGCAGGGTAGGCGGAGGTGTACCCTGGTGCAGGTGTGCCACGGCAGCCAGTGGAAGAATCCGCGAGTTTCTCTGTGAATTTCCCATTACCTCGTGGCGCTTGCTTGGAAGTTTAGGGGGGGGGGGGTTTCGCTGTAAAAAGAAGTTTTCTTCCCACGCACAACGGAAGCTAATGTTTTTGTCACTTTTTATGGAATCAAACTTAAAGTAAGGTCAGTACTTCCACACTTTAAACGCTGATACTCTCTCCCGCACTCAATGTCGCACTTGCTTATGTCACTGTCATGAGACATTCTCGCAAACAAATCACGGTTTTAGTAACGTTGGAAAGTAACGGTAATCTAATTACCGTTTTTGCAATTGTAATCCCTTACTTTACTCGTTACTTGAAAAAAGTAATCGGATTACAGTAACGTGTTACAAGTAACCCGTTACTTCCCATCTCTGGTCACAAGTCACTGTCAAATTATAATATGGGTAACACGGTTTCTCAGAGCACCGGCCCAACAACCAGGACTTCTAACGTCCATTAGCATTTAGCATTTAGCTAGCTCCACAAAAAAGGAGCAAGAGGAGCACAAAGGGAATAACGTTTTAAATGGTAAGGGTAATACTTTTCCCTACGTTTCGTATTTCCCTACGAAACGTAGGGAAATACTACGTTTCTATCAGCTCAACAAACATCCGCACACACAAACTCTTTGTGTGCAGTTTGTCGGACAGTGTGTTGCTAGCTAAAGGTCCAGTTGCTGTTTTTCACAGGGAGAGAAAAGACAGCTAAGTTCACTCCGAGATGTAGAAAGATAAGAAAGACGGGACAGGAGAGGAGAGGAAGAGGAGAGGTTATGTTTAAAGGTAAGTACTGCTCATTGATATTTGATAAATTGGAAATTTAAAGCTTACATGTAAGTCCTGGTCTTTTTAAATTAGATATTGGGTCTGTACATGTGAAGATGTGGTTTTTCATATTGTGAAACCTGCTGTAAATCAAACTGAGGTTGACTAACTGTTGTTAAAGATTTCATGAAAGTACTCTGCAGGTTAGTGCAGGATAAACACATTAGTTTGCTGTACAGTGATGGATTGTGATGAATAGGCAGTACTCTGTTAGTGTAGAGGATGGAACTCAGGCAGGACAACTCATAAAACGTCTACAATGTAGGCAACAGAAAACAGAGGGGCTCAAGCCTGCCAAGGAAATATTCCCCACACCATTACATCACCTCCAGCCTTTTACCGTTGATACAAAGCAGAATGGAAACGTATTTACATGTCATTTACACTGAATTCTGACCCAACCAGACGAATGTCACAGCAGATATAAACTTGTCAGACCAAACAATGTTTTTGCAATCTTCTATTATCCACTTTTGGTGAGGCTGTGTGAATTGTGGTTTTCTGCTACTGTATCCCATCTGCTTCCATTTGTTTCATGTGTTTTGTGTTCAGAGATGTTCTTCAGCATGCCTGGTCATAATAAGTCGTTATTTGAGTTGCTGTTGTTCTCGTTGTTCTTATCTGCTGGAAGCAGTGAGGCCAATCTCATCTGACCTTTGCCACTAACAAGGCATTTTCACCCAGAGAACTTCCACCCACTATTTTCTCTTTTTTTGACCAATCTCTGTAAAACATTTTCTGGTTGTTGGTTGTTGAAAAGTTCAAGTAATCCAATCAGCAATGCATGAAAAACTCAGACCAGGCCAACTAGCATCAACAAAAATGCCCCAGTCACTTAAATCACCATCTGAGGCTTGATATGAAATACAAACCATGTCTACATGCCTAAATTCATTGAGTTGCTGCCATATGATTGACTAGTTAAATATTTGCGTTATTACTGAAAAAAATCTGCTATATTTTATTGTTATTGTCGTATATAATCTAAACCTCTTTTTAAATCCTCTTCACCATATCTCTGTAATATGCCTCATTTAGTCGGGTTATTATAATTTATGTTAAATCAACTTTTTTTTTTTTATATCGGAAGATTCCAGGGATGCTGCTGTTATCAAAGATTGTTTATGGAAAAGTGCTTGACTTATTGTCCAATTTCACACAAAAAAATAGCAGGTAATGGTTCATGAATGCTCTTTTTATTTAAATAAATGTCAGGCCTAATGAAGGATGAAACGAAATATTTTCTCAGACTTTTCCCTGGAGACTTTAAAAGTGCTCGAAGGACTCCTGAGTCCCTGATGCTCACTTTGGAAACCACTTTCTCGCTGCTTCATGCTTAGATGAATGTGATGGCGAACAGACTGTGAAAATGACTCTTTCTGATGTCTGGTGGTTTTTCCTTGTTAATAATAACAAAAGCATGACTTTTCCAAAGTGCTGATAAAGTGCTGGAGTTTAAAGCAGCGTGGTTACATTAGAGAGAACACGCACAATTTTAAACAACCTCTGCGAGAGTGACAGATGACTTCACATGTTGTCAGGATTCGATGGCTACCGCTTCAAAATTTCCATACATGCATGTGAAACATGTTTTTCCTTGTTAATTGGCATCCTCGAAGTTTTACTGGCTCTCCCTCTGTTGCATCATAAAGTAAGGAAGCCCTTTAACAATAGTTTAGCTTTCTAAAAAGCTGTCAGTAAAATGCCCACGCTTTACATGACCGGTGATGCAGATTTTATGGTGCGTTATGCATGGAAAAGCTGCTGTGAACTTGAAAGAGGAATGCTAGAGTATGAGTGAAAAAATAGGAGTAGGCACTATTCTTGTCTCCACAGGGTTAAAATGCCACCAATAAACCTGGAGGGACAATAATAGCAGGCAATTACTGCTAGCCAGCGCCCCATGCCTCCCACGTCTGAGCACAGCAACATGGACATCCTTTATCTTGTCCACTGGAAATAGCTTGGTGCTTGCCGTGTCTCCTGCTCAATGTTAGGCCCCAGCAGACCCTTGAGTCTCAGCCAACGACAGCTTTGGAAAGTAAACACAGTCTTGCAGCTCCCTTCCCGCCACCTCATACCTACCCTCCCTGGCACAGAGGGCGAGCAGTCATTAATCTAGAACGTAAACAGAGCTACAACAATGCTAAACAATCCCCTGTCCTCCTCCTCGTCTACACCTCTTATCCCTTCCCTTTTCACCCGTCCACCCACCCGTCTCTTCTGGATTTTCCCAAGGCAAGCCGTTGAAGGCAGAACATAAATTGTTTAGAACTTTATTTCTGCTCTAACAGCAAGAGACTAATAGCACGTACTAAGATTGAAATATCTTTAATGACATTTTGATAATAAATAAAATTAACACATTAAGCCATTAAACATGGAGGAGGATGAGACAACAATCTGAGGGAGAATACACAGACTGCTGCCAGCCTGATTTTTGGATAGAAGTCAGTCAAAAAAAAGAAAAGAAACAAAAACAGATCATTGCTTCAGTGGTGTAATAAGAATAGAAGTAAAAGATCTGCATCTACTTTGGCCATAATGCAAACAGCAGGTTCTAAAAGTGGGTGAGCACAACAAGCGGAAATGTCATCAAAGTGCAATGCTGGCAGTGGTGGTGCCATTTTTTTTTCATGCATCAGCTGGCTATAATGTCCTGAATGAGAACGTTTAGTATGAACAACCAGATCTTTGGCCACATGCTTCCAGCTCTTTGCAATGTCATCCCCTAAATAAAGTTGAAGAGTTACTGTTTAGAACCAATAGAGGGGATCCTGCACACTTGGCAGAGCTGACTGAGCATAGCGGGAGCTCTGGAGCAGTGCAACACTGCCCAATGTGATGCCTTTGAAGAAGAAAAGAAACTTAAAGCAACAAAAAAAACAGGTTTTATGGGCCGAGTGGCACCAATTCTTGATCATACCTTTGGCAACCCAAAAATATAAACAGAAGGGGTTTTGTGTGATGTGTCCTTTGTGGAGATCTGAAATTGATATTTCTCCTATAAGTAAATGAGTTAAGAACACATCTTCTCGCACTCATGAGTCATACATTCCCACACTAACCCTTTTAACCTGAAAAATGCATCCTGTGGTCTGGTAGCATGTAGACGCATGCAGTATGAATTAGACATGGACATGTTGTGCAAAACCATACCGGGGTGGCTGCAGAGGCTTGACTCAGTGCTCCTCCCACTACTTGAGTTTCTTCTTGGCCATAATTTGATAGTTTGTTGAAAGAAAATGGGCCGGGACCAGCCACTCATCATCAAGTTTTATTTCTCACCCATCAGCCCCCTCCTTCTCAACGACCAGCTCTCTGTTGCGAGGAATGTCCTTGTTCTTTGTGCCGTCTGTCTTTTGGCTCAGGTCTGTGTTGGCAGATGTCCAGGGCTGCCGAGCTTCTCTGTTAGTTCAGACAATGCAGAAAAAATGATAGATGATAGGCAGCAGGCAGCGTACTGATACAAATCATCATCTTCATCAACAGGCGCTCTGAGCCTGTTTTGTCATGTCAGAAAATCGATTTACTTTTTCCTATTTTATTTATTTATTTATTTATTACAGCTTTAGTGGGGTATTAAAACATATTTTATTCAAAGAGGAGCACAAGCTTTATATCAGCAGTGACAGAAAGTGGTTATTTTGCCCTGAATTATTTCACTCAGGCAGAGCTTTTGCAAATGAGTCGGGTGTTTCTCAGAACAAGGGCAACAAACCAGATCAATTCTGTTGCCGCCACATCTTTGGCTTCCTGCAATGGTCCAGACAGATCGGCAGAATTACAATTTATTTACAAGTGTCAAAAGACCCTTAAAAATATTGGCAAAACAGAGACTGCAGTGGAGAATTTGTCATGATATAGAGTTGTGTCAGGTGCTGTGTGATGCTAATACTTATACTTGATGCTGCAAACACATTTCAGTGTTTTTTACACATCCAGCAGATATAAAGCAGCATTACCCCTCACTCATAATCCTGTTTGTGGTGCCAAAAACTGTAGTACCTCTAATGACCACTTGGGGCTCCAGGCATGAGTCAGCCCCTGCAGACTCCCATATTAAAATGTCCAACAAGAGAGGAAATAAATGTGTTTACAGCCTGGTATAAAATGTTATAGTCTCTATAGCTAATTTGTGACAACTGCACACTAAATGAACTTTTACATAACCCACCTATATAAATTGTATTAGCGTTTAAAGATGTGCATCACTAACGTCTCAGTCACATAGACTTGGAAGCTGATTGGTGATCGCCTGGAAAGTACTAATTGATGATGAATATTCCCTGACTGGTTTGTGAGTGGTTGCAGGATTGCTTTGGTTGCCAGCAGATTGCTGCAGTCGCCCATAGTTTGCCTGGCTGCCTATTTTTCTGCAGACACTTGCCAGCTATGTTTTAAGTGGTTCTGAAAGTGTGAAAAGTGCAATGCAAAAGTGTTATGCCTTATTGATGTAACTAACATGATTCAAAAGGCATAACTTCTAATTTGAAGGCGCTTGGTGGTTGCTTAGCTAGTGTTGCAGTGAAGTTGGTGTCTTCCATGGAAGCTACAGGAATTCATAACAATCTTCAAATGACTAAACCACTCACAAAGAACTTGTTGGCAATGCACCCCCTTTGTCACTGATTTCACTTAGCAACCTCCAACAGCCTCCAGCAATCACTTGCCAAGTGGTTGGGGAATACACATTTTTCCACAGAGATTTGAGGTTTCTAGGGGGTCATCAAACAGGGTTGTGTGACTGATGCCTTATGGCGTGGCCAAAACATTCTAAAGAGGAGATACTGCACTAAGAATTCATGAACTCAAATCTGTGTTTGTGTAACTGTGTCAATACTTCAAAATCACAGTCCACTTCGGCAGGATACATCTGTTTCTTTCAGTCTGTGGTAGCTGCCTGATAACAGAAAGCCCAGATTTACTCTCTCTGCACTGAACTTTAGATGTTTTTGGTCTCGAGACAGAAAGAGCTGACTCCACTGTGTTCACCAGCTCATCAAACTGTGTTTGGCTGTTGCTTGGTACTGAACAACTAGTGGACGGTGTCAGAAAATTAGAGCTTTGGGAATGAACCAAAAGTTTTAGACGAGGCAGCTTAACAATGAGTTGAAACTCTACAAAACCGGGAATGCTAATTTACCTCCTTCACTCCAACTCTAATCATGAAAGTTTAAAAAGCCAGTCATCTGGTCTCTAAACAGCATAGGTCATGTACTAAGAGGCAATTAAGCCTGCACCTTCAGATATTTCTTAGCAGGAAAGCTGCTCAGCAAACAGCTACTTTGGCTCTCAGTGCTGCAATTAGTGTTCAGAGTGCTGCAGCAAAGCAGCACTGACATAATGTCAGGTGTTGAAGCTGCCGCGCAACATCTGGACCTGTGAGCCGCTGAAGCTACTCCACTGTAATTTGTAAAGGAATGGCAGTAAAAAAACCACAAGCCTGGAATAATGAGGAAAGGTTGGGCTTCTTGTTATCTGTCATTAGTTGACTGAGCCATTCATCTCTCTGGCATGCAAGGGTGAGGAATACAGGTCGGCAGTACCCCAGAGAGCTCAGGAGATGACTTCTGTAACAGTGGTTGGAAAGAGCTACCTCTGTTGAAGGAAGTAGGAGCATATTTAGAGGTGCAGGGGGAAATGGTGGTGTTCCAAGGGCAAGTAGGCCACAGAGACTTGAAACAGTGAGTTTGATGTGTGGTTAGAAGAGCAGCAGTCAGTTTTTGAGAGATATTGATCCAGCTGATAATTGTCTGTGTGAAAGGGCTTTTACAGGCTGCTTCAGGTATTAATGAAGAGCCTGCAGAGTAGCACCGGTGTCCTCATGTTGACTTTGGTTGCTGCCTATGAATAGGAGAAATAAGAGCTTCTCACGGAGATCATTATATCTAAAGCAGTGGATGAAAAAAGCCACTTACATGGCTTCGTTTCTGTCAGCAACAGCCTATTCTGAGCCTTCACTTGAATACATCAGTCTTCACTCCACAGCGCTGCAGAGAGACGTTTGAAACTTTGAAGTAATTTTGTAGAGCTGCTGAAGAGCTTGTTAGTTCTGAAGTGATGTTTTACATGAATTTAAAGGCTGGGCATGAATTCAGTCTAGTTTTGAAGAGTGTACATGTTGCCTCTGACCTTTTTTAAAAAAAAAAAAAAAAAAAAAAATTTTTTTAGTTAACTTTCACAGTACACATAGGAAACTACTAGAAGTGCAGATTACAAATTTAGACCATTTTGCTGAAAAACAGAAACTGGGAAAACATGGATTCATTATGGATCCTACTTATCCCAAACAATAGTTGAACATGCTGGATGCATTTCCAAAGTTGATCAAATTAAATCAAATTAAATGGGATATTTTATCAGATTAAAGAAAAAAAAAATACAACAACACCCCCAAGCACATCTGTTTTAAAAGCTACCCCCCAGTGGGCTCAGTGGGCAGTAATTGTTTGTGGTTGCTTCATTATTGCTGAATGCAAATAAGAGGAGTGTTCTCACTCTTAACAAGGTTAGAGGGGGGGTGATCAAGTCTGTTCTTCGGCATTTTCATTTTCTCTTTGGTTTCAATTTTCACTTGTGGTTTGATCAGGCTTTTGGACACATCTGCATATTCTGCAAGTCTTGGAAAATTGAAGTGTTTTGCTTAAAATCAAGCACAAAGTGACAAAAGCTGCAGTTCCTCTAGTGACCACTGGAGGCTGGCTCTAAAACCAAGCCAGTCCCCATAGACCTCATAACACCGTGTTAGAATGTTTAACTTTACAGCAGAAATAATTGTGTTTACATCCTGGTACAAAGACCACTTGGAGAGATCAGTGGATGCTGACAGGCGTCTTGTTACCTTTATAATTTGAGTCATTGAACTTATTCGTGACAGAGGCACCAACCTTAGTGAATTTACCAAGCGAACAAATGAGTGTGTGTGAGGTTTTTCCATGTCGAACCACATTTAGGAGCAATAACTTGAAATAATCATTTTCAGTGTGACTTTATCAGAGTTGTAGGCTTTCATTTGTTCACAGCTGTCTTAAGAATCCAACATATAATTTCAGTGAGGTTGGGCGTGTGGACTTTGCAACACCTGGATTTTATTTTTATTTTTTTTAGCCATTTTGTTGCTTTGCTTGGGATCATTGTCCTGTTGTATGACTCCAGGTTGGCCAAAGCTTTAGCCTTGGCCTCATGTTTGTCTCTAGAATCCTTTTCTATACAGAGCAGCTCATGGTTGACTCAGTGGCTGCAAAAAAAAAATCATAACTCATTACCCCTCCACCATCATGCAAACAGTTGGGTATGAATTATTTGTGTTGATATACTTCAGCCTGTTCTCACTCCCGAGGCATAATATAGTGACGATTTGTCAAGTCTCAAGGCATTCCTGAGGAAGGCGAAAGGCGACCTTCCGCGTTCTTATGCTACGCACTGGGTTATGGATGAAATCCAGTAGAATGACGCTCCAGCAGTAATACACATTCCAGCCATGTATTCCAGCCCTAACCCAAACCATAACCTTATCCCTAACCCTAACTGGCACTTTAATGATGTTAGATAGTGTTTTCCAAAGCGATTTTAGTTAAACGAACGTGCATGTGTAGATTCATTCCAGACGGTTCTCATATTTCTCCATTTTTCCGATCTCGTAATATAGGGACGTGTTGGGTGCCCGGAAGTCTACTGATGATTTGTCACCTAGCGTAACGCTTTGGGAGTAAGAACGTGTTGTATACTTTTGTGCATTATGGACAATGGTCTCCACTTTACACAAAAGACATTGTTCCAGAAGTCTTGTCATTTGTTCAGATACGACTTTGCAAACCTAAGCTGTGCTGCCACATTCTTTTTAAAGAAAAGAGGCTTTCTCTGGGTAATCCCCCAGAGGCATAAGTGTTCTATCTTGTTGTATTGTCATGAACTTTAACCTTTAACCCTTAAGATGCTAACTGAGGCCTGTAGAGTCTGAGATGTAGCTCTTGGCTTTTTTGGCTGCTTTAAAGTTTGTCTTGACCTTGAGGTCCCTTTTGCTGGGACATTGACTCTTGGGAAGATGCTCAAGACAAGCAAACTGCCAAAACTTCTGCTTATATAGAGGTACTCAATAGACGTTCATTTTTCAAATGACTGTAGCAATCCACCATCTGCACTAATGACGTGGCTTCTGGCTCCAAAAACAAGATGACGAAAGCCACAATGTGAAAGCGGGACTTTGCTTACGCATGGCTCATGTCACAGTTAACGAATCAAAAGCACGTCGGTCAGGCTTTTAAGTTTAAAGATGATTCTCCAGTGACAGTTTTATTACTGAAATTTACTGAACTGCACGACAGCCTCAGAGCGTCTAAACATGATTTGAATACGTACATGGGGACTTGATTTCTCAATAGAAGGAAGAGTTCAATATCAGTGCAATTTCAACAGTTATATCAAACCAATGAAAACGGTCTCTCTCTCTGGTGTATCATGCTTCTTGCTTTGGCTTTTCATATCTTTTTATGCCATAACACTTTTTATTAGTCTCAAATGGATAGTTAAAGAGAAACAACTCTGCTCTGTATCTCCATCTCAAGAGTTTATCATTACAAGAGTTATTATCAGCAGCATTCAACCTTTTAATGCCACAAGTGCAGCTAGCTAATATTATTCTTGTTTTTATTTCTCCAGAGTGACTTTAGGAAACATTTTCAAATATTATGTTCCTAAAATGTAGCAAAAATTATGTGAAGAACCATTTCTTTTAGTATAATTTCACCCATCACCCTCTTGGCCTCCATCCATCCATCCATCCATCCATCCATCCATCCATCCATCCATCTTCATCTGCTTTATCCGGGGCCGGGTCGCGGGGGCAGCAGCCTAAGCAGAGAAGCCCAGACCTCCCTCTCCCCAGCCACCTCCTCCAGCTTATCCGGGGGAACACCAAGGCGTTCCCAGACCAGCCGAGAGATATAATCTCTCCAGCGTGTCCTGGGTCTGCCCCGGGGCCTCCTCCTGGTGGGACATGCCTGGAACACAAACCCCAGGAGGCGCCCAGGAGGCATCCTTGTCAGATGCCCAAACCACCTCAGCTGGCTCCTTTCGATGTGGAGGAGCAGCGGCTCTACTCTGAGCCCCTCCCGGATGGCCGAACTTCTCACCCTATCTCTAAGGAAGAGGCCAGCCACCCTTCAGAGGAAGCTCATTTCCGCCGCTGGTATCCGCGATCTCGTTCTTTCGGTCACTACTCACAGCTCGTGACCATAGGTGAGGGCAGGGACGTAGATCGACCGGTAAATTGAGAGCTTCGCTTCACCACGACGGACCGGTGCAGTGTCCGCATCGGTGCAGTGTCCGCATCACTGCAGCCGCCGCACCAATCCGTCTGTCGATCTCCGGCTCCCTTCTCCCATCACTCGCAAACAAGACCCTGAGGTACTTGAACTCCTCCACTTGGGGCAGGAACTCATCCCCGACCCGGAGTGGGCACTCCACCCTTTTCCGGCTGAGAATCTTGGCCTCTTGAGAATGAATTATTATAAACTGACTGTTTTTACCTGTTATTTTGGGTTTTTCTCCCTGAGTGCTCAATTGTCAGTTTTACATTCTTTGTAACTTCCTGTCAGATCACTTTTTTTTCTTTTCAACCATGTCATACTTTTTGCAAAGCAAGTTGAAACTCTGCCCCGTTGGAGTTCCACCCAAATAAGGTTTATCCTCATTAATAGTGGAGTACTTGCACAAGGCTTTTAAAAACACAGATGCTCTGAGTTGGGATAAGTGCACAAGTCTAGCATAAGCATGAAAATTAGAGAGGCAAATATCATTAGTATAACTCATACATGGAATTGGCTTATAGCTTATATCAACAGATTTTTCTCACAGACGGCTGGGCTGAGGAGGACTTGCCTCTCTGTTCTTTTGGCACGTTTCAGCTGTGCACCACAGCTTCCAGCCTGGGGCTTTGAAACATCCACCTCGCATTAAGAAACTGCCCTCTCTGACCTCTGGGAAGGCCGGCGTTGACACAGTTATGCTCACACAAAAGACCAGCTGAATGGAACAGGTGAAAATGGGGCAGCTTTGGGTTTTATTGAGTGCACAGAGAGAGGAAGGGGAGGCCACTTGTTGTTTTCCTTTCACAGCGCTTGGTTCTCGTCACAGAGCAGTAGTGCTTTAACTGTCAGATTAGGATTTCCAACCGCAGGCCCAAAGCTTCTTATGGGAGTAAAGTGTGGTGGTTTGTCACGTATTCTGGTCATACTAATGGTGAATTAGGATCATTAGTGAGGCATCAGAGGGTTAAAGGTTAGGGGGGAGACTGGTTTTAGCTGGAGATGGTATAGACTTAACTGTTATGGCAGTCTCTCTGTGTAGAAGCAAATTTGGGTTACAAAAAAGGCTGTTAATATTGCACATCTTTCATATTGTCAGCAGAACCTTGTACGTGTATCCCAAGGTGCCACGGTGAAAGAATATTGGCATAGCTGTTAATATATATATTGTTAAAATTGTGCACTTTTGGATGCACAGCTGAGAAGAGGTACAGTTCACTCCTGTTTCTATGTGGTGCTGTTCCCAAATCTGCTCTGCATTCTGCATCTGTCCCATGCTTGTTGACTTCACCATCAGTTCATCTGATTTAGCTTAATAAAGTATTGATCAGGTATTGGTGCATGCCAGCAGCACATATCAAAGCTGACATAAAGAATCAGTTATTCAGCCTAGTTTGGATCGTTCAGCAGCTCCCAGAGTGGCTCGACATTATTTCTATTATGATATATTGAAAGACATAAATCTGTGAAGTTGTTTTTTTTAGTGTGCAAATGGAGTGTGTGTGTGTGTGTGTGTGTTTGTTATGTGAGAAATTGATCCAAATGGAAGTATATAAAATGAATATCAGACGATTTCATACAGAAGCTGAAACTTTTATCCGAGGCTGTATTTAGATCATAGAGGTCTGCAGTGGCTTCATACAGCAGATGACCTGCACCGCCTGGGTGTTCAGTTCCCACGTGAACAGTGAAGAGTTGTCTTCTATGGCTTAATTACAAGAGGCAACAGAGTGGGGGTTGTTTTGGCAGGAACAAATGTGGTCTTTCTTTGGGTCTCATTTTCAGAGAGCTGTTGTCATTTTTTTTAACCTGAACTTAATAAAATCTAAACTGCATCCAACAGCATAACTTAAAAACATCTCACTGAAAATAGTACAAACATGTATTTATGCTTAACTAAGGTAGAAAGGTCGTGTGCCAAAAATGAGATACAATAAGAGTGAAAAAAGTGATATCTTGTTGCTTCTTCTTCTTTCAGCTGCTTCCTTTAGGGGTCCCCACAGTGACTCATTTGCCTCCATCTCACCCTGTCCTCAGCATCCTCTTCTGTCACGCCAGCCCTTGCGTGTCCTCCTCCACCACGTCCATGAGCCTTCTCTATGGGCTTCCTCTTTTCTTCTTGTCTGGAAGCTCCATATTCAACATCCTTGTGCAGTACCAGAGTTCCTCCCTTGGGACCCTGTCATATGCTTTCTCTTGATCTACAAAGACGTAACTCCTTCTGACCTTCTCTATACTTCTCCATCAGTACTCTCAAATCGAGCATTGCACCTGTAGTGCTCCTTCTTGGCAAGAAGCCGTACAGCTGCTCAATGATCACCACCTTTCTTGTTAACCTTGCTTCAACAACTCTTTCACATAGCTTCATGTTATGGCTCATCAGCTTTATTTCCTCCCTAGTTGCCACAGTTCCGTGCGTCACCCTTGTTTTTGAAAGCGGGCACCAGTACACTTATTCTCCATTCAACAGTTTTACTTAACACTCTCCAAGATTGTGTTAAGTTAAATAAAGGATGTCAAACATGAGGCCCGGGTGTGCAGAATTGGCCCAGCAAAGACTCAAATCAAGCCCCAGTAGTTTTGGAGTTTTTACTCCATATTTGTTATTTGTTTGTTTATTTTTGCACTTAATACATGGTTTAAAAAAAGAAAATACAATTTTCTGTGAATTAACTAATTTACCATCTACTATAGATATTTTGGGGATTTATTTTTACAATGGATACATGATTAACAAAGAAAACATTTTTAAAAACCTTTAAGTTTAGTAATTACTAGAGATGGCACGATACCACTTTTTTATGTCCGATACCGATACCGATATCATAAATTTGGATATCTGCCGATACCGATATGAATCCGATATAGTGTTTTTTAATCAACAAAACTGTTTTTTTAAAATATCTTGCTGCATTTTGCAAGTCTAAGTTCATACTCAAGTTTAAAACAACAACTACACTAAAGCTATTCTGTTATACCTGTATGCAAAAAAAAAATTTCATAGTTCAGCAATACTGATCAATCTAATAAACTTAAACCTACACCATCCTCCCTATTCTGGTATTTTAAAGAGTACTTAGCGTAAATATTAAGCAACCTAACTAATAGGGTTCCAACTCCCAGCAACAACAAAAATAAATAAATAAAAAATAGGGAACCACCCCTCACGCGCCACCTCATGATGCTTAATCGACGTAATCAACCTTAATTTGATGCAGTGTGAAAAAAAATGCACAGAAATCAATTATTTTTCAAGAAATTTTAAATAGATTCAACATCTTTCTTCAACAAAATTGCAGACTGCACAGATGGTACCTTCCCAAAGTAAAAAGTACTATAGCTTACTAGGGTATATATATTAGACTTAATAGTCACTATATACAGTAATTGACTTCTATTCATTTTGCATCAAATTAAAACTTTGGGTGTCAGATAATTATTTATTAAAAGCTCGACATTTTAAATGAGAATAAGAAAGAAAAGTATGTCTTAGGGCATGAACAGTGAAAAGGGGGCACAATCGGCCCCCCTGGCTAAACTTTGCTAGATCCGCCCCTGCACAGTTACCAGCCGTCAGCTACGTAGAAAAAGATCCTGGTGTAGAAAGTAATATTAAATAAATTCTAACAACAGCTTATCAAGCTTAAACGTGCTGCTGTTGTTCAGCCGCTGGTTTGCTCTTTCTGGTGCGAAGTGGGCCAAAAACAAAGACGGACTCGCGACAGAAAAGCTGATCAGCTGATCATTTAAGCAGTTTCACGATTGAAGTACCAGCCGGAGAGCGAGAGGCAGTCGCTCGTTAAGCTTAGCGTGGGAATGCTTTACAAACATTCAGAGATGGACTTACACGCTTGCTTTACTTCTCTCGGGGATAACTTTGTCGGAGATGAAATGCTAGCGGAGATGAAATGCCAGGTTGCTAGCGAAGCTCCACATGCTATCCAGACCACCGACAGGTCCCGCATGCCACAGCTGCTCTATCACGTGATGCACACTGCTCCAACTGCTAACGTTCTGCGGTGAGTTACGGCGTGTTGCAAGTTTTGTGAGGTGCTTTCGTGATATTTAATGGATCGGATTACATTTTTTATTTTTCTCCGATATCCGATCCAGTCATTTAGGTCAGTATCGGACCGATACCGATACGTAATATCGGATCGGTCCATCTCTAGTAATTACTGGACAGTTTCCAGAACTTTCTCTGTAATTTTAAACATGTATTTCTTGCAATTTAAGCACAAAGGGCTGTGACAAGCTTCTTTAATATACTACAGAAGCGTTTCTGTATTTTGTAGAAAAATCTGAGATGCTGAAATTTCACTGCCTTTTCTTATATTAAGACAGATTAAGGAGAGTTTCTGGTGTGTTTACTGGATACACTGGACAAATGAGGGGTGCACAACCACAAGTATCGCCCCCTGGTGACCTTTAAAAGGAATGCAGGATTAAGGCACTTTGCCTTTTTCTGATCTGGAAGCTGGATCCATTGTTTATACCGTCTATGACTGATATGCAAGCAGCAACAACAACATGCCACTTGAAGCCCCCGGAGAAAGCTTTGAGTTAGTGCGATAGATTCAGAGATCAAACACCAACTTTCTGCATTTGTTTGCCTTCTTTGGTTAGTCTGTAGCAACAAAGCTACTTGGATCGAGGACGCCCGTCTCTCACATTTTCTTGGTTTGCAGAGGTACCCATGAGTGGCAGTGATAACACTAGCAGTGATTTAACATGACATTAGAAATAAATAGAGATGCAGTTCTGTCCTACTATTAAATTCACTTTGATCTGTCTGAAGCATAATTATTTCAGTGAAGACACCTGATAACAGCCATTCAATGGGCTGATAACATTTTGTGTGAGATATTTTAAAAACACAAGGAATGAAACGTCTGCTTTTTGTGTTTCTTGCATCTTTCGTAGTTCCAAAAACTGGATGTTGGAAACTTTATTCATGATCTGTTTGTATTAAGAGAACAATAAGCACTGCTACGTGTAATTCTCCGGCTTCAAAGGAGATCTTCGTAGCTGTTCATTATCAGCTGAAACGGAAATCTTCGCTCGTACAATTAGAGTCACCCTGACCACGAATCTCTGTCAGTGAAATGCTTCAAATGTAAATGCAAAAGATGAAGAAAAGGCTTCATCTCTGGAGCTGTGCAGTATATGGAAATGCATGACTGTGATTATGAATTATTCATGTTTCTCTACAAACTGAGAACTTTAAAAAACTGACTTAGTGCTGGGATTTATTTCTCTTTAGTGACATTATATACCACTTTGATTCAGTCTCTTGCAGTCTTTAATTTCAGCTGCAGAACGCTTTTAAAACTTCAGTCTCGTCATAGTATTCTTTAAAAGATCAATCAGTCCTCTTCTTAAATCTCCGTTGACTGCTAAATTAGTTTTCACTTGTGTGGCCACAATCAAGACATGTACTTTGTGATGACTAATTCTCTAGAGGTGCTTTCCATTCAGCTTTTAATTACACAGTACCTGTTCCAAGCCCTGTGCTCCCAGGGGAATCAAAGCACTGGAGGGCAGGAAGTTTTTAAGGTGTAGTCTGGCTTCTGATGAGTCAGTCATGACCCCGAGGCTTCCACTTCTCTTGTAAATTAGCCTTAAGAGGCTTGAGCGGCCAGAAGCTCCCTGCCCTGCAGCATTTGGCATCAATGGGACATTAATGAGCACCAAGGTGCCCTAGGGCTCAACCTCACACAAAAGACTCCACACTAATAAGGACCAAAAAACAGTCTTTATATTTGTGGGTTGTTGTTGTTGTTGTTGTTGTTTTTTTCAGCAGGACTGAGTAAGTGGGTTCCCTGTTGCATTAAAGCACAGCAGTGTGACAGTGGAACAAAATATTTTAAGCAAAGGTCATGCAGTCTGATTTTAGCCTGAGGAACTCAGGAAGAAAACAGAAGAATGAAGCATCCTTCATTCTTCTGTTTTCTTCCTGAGTTCCTCAGTGGAAGTAAAGAAAGACAGAAAGACATCTGACTGAATTTAGCCAATAGCTTCTGTCTTTGACTTGATACTTCAAGTATCATTAGTAGTAGTAAGGGAAAAACAAGGGACTGTGCAGGGTTAGAGTGCAGGATGGACCATGGGGGGGAGATACTTTATGATTTGTTGAGTCCGCAGCCTCAGCTCCACCGGGCTGCATCACATGAAAAATTAATTATAAAATATATTAAACTCCCAAACTCAAATTTAAATACCCTTTGACCCCTGATGTCCTACTCTCGAGTATTTGATTGTCATAAAAACTGCATGCAGCCATACACGGTATGAACTGAAGTAGGGGTGGGCGGTATAAACGGTATACGGTAGAAACGATATAAATTTGGCCAATGGTAGAGATTTTGACTATACTGCTCTACCGCGATAGCGCATGTTGATGGCGTCATCAAGCTGCGCCTGTATTGGTCGAAAGCATCGCAGTGGCTGCAAACAACATAATCTGCAAATTATGCCGGGCGACAGTAAAAGCAAAGAGACGAAACACTTTTGGAATATGGGGAAAGCCAAAAACTGCGATTCCTCCACTTCCGTACCATTGATTCATTAATGCTGAATTCTCTCGCAGCTGCTCTATTCCCATGTTGTTGCAGTATATTAATGACTAACCTCGTATTGTGGATGGATTATCTCAGTTGTTCTCCTGACTGAAGTTTGGTCCGTTTATAGGATCCTGCCATGCGATTACATTTGTCCCTAACCACCAGGAACCCTCACGTTAACTTTTATAGAGTGGAAAAAAGTTAGCGTTCATCCTTCAGCTTCACTGTGCTAATGTTATGCTAATGTAGCTGTTTTGCTTGCGATCACGTAGCACACCATTATATACCAGCTAGTCTAACCCTACAAACGTCACTGGTATTTAGTCTGTCTTCATTTATGTTGGAAGTAATAGCAGAGCTGTACGTTTACAGTTTTTCAGAAATCTCAGTCAGAACATACTATATCATGTTTAGGTGGAAACTAGTGAGCTAACTTCCGCTAACTTCCTGCTAACTTCTAACTCCATTAAATTTAATAAATTCTGTTTTCATGGATGCCTGGATGTTAAACTTAATTGTTACACCTGGTAAAGCAGCAACGCTGATCATTTTATTAAAGGTGAAAGAATTGAGACAGTTTTTAACTCTGTGATCCTGCAGTGTTCGTTTGACTTTGGGACCTGAAGCAGAGGCAGTTTTGGATTACTCCGCGACGCTCCTGACTACGGCAGCCGTAATGCTCCAGCAATCCATCAAACGGTGCGCCTTCATAGCTCTCCAAAGTCGTACTAAAACATTTTTGACAGATTTCTGTGCGTCGCGTAACACATAAAATCGGTTTGAGGTGAGTAAGCACAACCAGAATTCATACATAGGGCACACTGTCGATTTTTGAGAAAATTAAAGGATTTTAAGTGTGCCTTATAGTGTGTAAAATAGGTTATACAGAAGAAAAGAATGTATGCGATATATATCGTTACCGCACATGCTTGAAATTATACCGTGATATGGATTTTAGGCCATATCGCCCAGCCCTAAACTGAAGTTTAATATTAAGACTGGAAGCAGGGGATGCTGTTTAACTTACATAAAACTCTCTAATTAAGGGAACGGACATTCAAAATTCACAGGGAATTATTTGACATCTCTGGAATGAATCGGTATGGTTTTTGTAGACTAGCTTTATTGTACAATAGCATATGTTTTATTGCAATAACTACAGCACCAATCCAGCTTATAGGTAGATTACTGTTAACTTCTGGTGGAGGTTGTGCTAGTGTACTAACAGGTGCTGGGGAAATAAAAGAAGAAATATATTTTTCAAAATAAATCTTAACATAATTTCATGGCTCTTTGTAATGTCTTAGGGGAGCATTCCTTTCTATCATCATTAATTAAATATAGAGAAAAAGGTTATGTGTCCTCCAGCAGTTTCCTCCTGGGTGTATGGACAATCTCCAGCTCCTCTCCTGTCTGTGCTTCCGTGCAAATTAAACACCACCCAATGTGTAAATTAGTGTTTGGTGTTGGCAGACATTTCACACAAGCTTCATGAGACTAAATTCAAGGCTGTTGCGCCTTTCTGTTAATACCAAGTTGAACTATCCATGCTTCTCTCTAGCTTCATACATAAAGGAATTCGTTAAAATGTTGCGAAACAAACCATTTATTATTTCTGTACCTTTAGTTATTCTGTGTTTTCTCTCACAGAGTTTAAAATTGGAAAAATAATACAAATATCATAAGGTGAAAAATGTAAAAGAAGTCAATAAATAGAAAGTTGTGAAGCTAACAGGTCAAATTTGAATAGTTGTAGCTAGCTTGGAATTTTCATTTTTTCAGGTTGGCTGAGGAGAGAAGGATAAATAGCAGAAAAGAAAAGAAGACCACTAACCCCACTGGGGTAGTGGGGTTTTCTAAATTGGTGTGAGGTGGTTGTCTGTCTCTCTATTAACCCGGTGTCACATTGACAACCTGTCCAGGGTGTACCTCGCCTCTCGCCCTATCGTAGCTGGGATAGGTTGCGGCCCCCTGTGACCTTATAAGCATAAGTGGAAGAGAAAGGATGGCTAAATGGATTGAAGGAAAGAAAAGAAAGGGAAGGAAGAAAGGAGGGAAAGCTAACAAGCTGTGAGCCTGAACTATAGCACTTCACTGGTTTTGCTCTCTCTTCTTACCCAAGCCCCATGCAGGGAGGGGAGGATTTAGGAAGTCAACCAGACCCGAGCCCCAACAGGAGACTTGGATAGCAGCACTGGGAGGGCGGGGGATTGGAGGGGCATTGTTGTTGGGCTTCAACTGTATTTTATGTGTGTCTAAAAGCAAGTGAATGAGGCAGGAGGAGCTTTTCTTCCTATGCTGTGCTCTTGTGAAGGCTGGGATGACAGTAGGCGAGAGGGGGAGATGCTGCCAGACGAAAAGACCCCACACATCCATTTTGTCCTTATCAGACACGACTCTGCTCCTCTTCCATCTGTTACCTGAGATTGCCTTTTTGTAATGATGCTCTTTTTCTTGTCGATGCGTTTATGTCTAAAAAAAGGCACAAAAGCAGAGAGTTGTAGTGTAATTTGTGTTGTGACAATGGTGGAAGACGGACTCAGATCCTCTGAGCACTTAGTCATGCTTTCATTCAAGGTGTGAGTTCAATAGAAGAAGCTTTTTTTTGTTCCAACAGGTATGTTAAAAGAACTAATTATAAAAACACAGCTCCAAACAGCCACAAGAAGGCAAGTTTGGTAAGATACAGTCGCCATAGCAACTCGAACTTGTCAACTGCATGGCTGCAAGGACTGCTGGGAAATAAAAACATGTTTTTGCTTATTGCAGCATCATCTAGTGTTAAAATGACAATTTCAAGAAGGTCGAGTGTCGAGTCGGATCACGTACCTCCATTCTTCAGCCTGCTATTTTGAGAGTGCTCGCATCATCAAGTATGGCTACATGAAGCGCACCACCCAGATGGTGTGCTTTTAACAGTCAGAAAGTTGAGGGCAGAATGTATCAACCAATTTACGGCCGAGAGGAGGATATGTTGTCGGTGCTGATAATGATGATGGTGCCAGTCGTAGATATGTCGCTGAAAGGGGCAGATTTTTTCTGGGTACTGAATGTGTGACTCGTTATGAGCCATTTGGTCCCTGTGCAGTTGTAGTGAAAGCTTCGTTTGCAGGGCCGGTGCTCAGTCAGAGCCTTTTACACTGGGTGGGTGTTGGACTGTGCCATGGCCCCCTTTGTCAGTGATTCTGCTCATAACTTTTATGGACAGAATTTCTAGGTGCAGGCAAGAGGTCACCTGTACTTGTTGTGGGATGGCTGTAGCTCAGGAGGTAGAGCAGGTCATCAGCTACTTGGAAGGCATGTAGTTCAATCACTGGCTGCTCCAATTTGCATCCCCTTGGGCAAGATACTAACTCCAAGTTGCTCCCTCTGATGCATCTATTGAGATATCAGTGCGTGTGAGACATGTTAGACAGAAAGCACTTAAGCATACAAAAGTGCTTGTGTTAATGGGTGAATGAGGGATGATGTATAAAGTGCTTTGAGTGCTTGGGTAGAGTAGAAAACTGTTATATAAAGAACCAGTCCATTTACCATTTGAGATGTTTTGGGCATGTCCCACCTGATGGAGGCCCCGTGCAGACCCAGGACACATTACAGAGACTACATCTCTCCTTCTTTTATTTCTCTCCAAAAGAAATAAAAGACAAAGATAGGTAATAGGAAGATGAAGATGAAATAAATAACATAAATAACAAGAATAATAATAAATACATTTTTGGAAGGAAGGACAAGAAGACTTGTTTTCATAGAGAGTAAAGACGTGAACAAAAAGAGACAAAACAAAAGGAAAGTAAGGGCAAGAAAAAGAAAAGAACAATGAAAATGGTGAAAGCCCTTAAGTGAAGGGGGATTCACTGAAGAAAAGTACCTGTAAAGAGGAGTACACAGTGATAAGGAGAGTAAATGACGAACAAACATCTGTAGACTAGATAAAATATTTACATCTGACGGAAGGAGGACTTTTGCTGAAGCGTGCGCGCAGTGTGTTTTTGTTTACACTCTGCACTGTCCTTGGCTTTGAAACCACTCCTATATATATTTAAGAGCACAGCCCTGCGGAGGATTTTTGTCTTTGCGTCTCTCCAGTGCGACCGTGTCTCTGCCGGCTGACAAGGACTCACAGCTAAAACTGTCAGAGCTCCTGAATAAGTCGAGGGTGACCTTCACAAACTACGTCAGACTAGAACAATGGTGCTCCGTTAGAGCTGTACATCAACAGTGTGTTAGCGAGGACAGGGGTGCACTGACAGTGAAAGTCAGAGGAGGGAAATGGACATTTTATCTGAGGTTCTGATGTCCAGATGGATCCACTGCAGCACCACAGATACAGCTTTAAAGCACAGAAGTCAGAAAGGGCCTGCAGGAAAATGAACTGCAGTGATTCTTAACGGCAACTTGAAATAGAGTTGATTCAGAGTTAAAGGAGGCACACAGTCATCGCTCCGTGAAGCCTTAAATTTCAATCTGTTATGTCTACAGATTCAGATTATATTTTAACATAAGACCCTAAATCTGCAAATATCTTTCCCTCTTTCACTCCCTGCTTCATTTTTTTCTTTTCCCTTTTATAGCAGTTCTTTATTTCGACACAGCCTGTTTTCCTTTTTTCTGTCTGTTCCTGTCTTCTTTCCTTTTATTTAAAGTCTGCTCCATCATTCATGTTTTATTCCTTTCATTTCCTGTTCTGCTTTTGTTCTTTGCGTATGTCTTCTGTTTCCTCATTCTTCCTTCCCCCAATCTTTACCCATTTACTTGTTCTTTCCTTTGTTTGTTCTTCACTAAAGTAGAATTTTCATTGGCATTTATATTTTCTCATATTTTTAAATGATTAAATATGAATGAAAAGCTTCGGTTTGTGTTTG
Organism: Haplochromis burtoni; assembly: GCF_018398535.1. Lineage (NCBI taxonomy): Eukaryota > Metazoa > Chordata > Actinopteri > Cichliformes > Cichlidae > Haplochromis > Haplochromis burtoni. The sequence continues at coordinate 627,719 of NW_024582404.1, read as the reverse complement.
CTCAGTCGTATATGTACATTAGAGTATTTGAGGCACAGCTGAGCTTCGCAAGCTTCCAGCAGATCCCTAAGTAGCTTTAAGAGTCTCAGAATGCATTAATCTATGAAAACAAAAAGTCTGGTGTCAAGGTGTAAGATTTTAAGATTTGTTTTCTAAAATTGCAGTGTACGTCATCCAATAATTGGTAACATCTCTTTTTCAATTTAAAAAAAGCATTACCTTTTACATTATCGCTGAATAGTTGGTACAACTAGGGATGCTTTGAGCTGATGTGCTGTGCAAATGCAAAGTGCATTGGTGACAAAGCATTTTTACATGAGACAAGTGTTGCAAGGGATAAAAGCATGCTTTACAAAGTTGCTGGCATTGCCAAAATTTGCATACAGTTTGTAGAAGATGGCTTACATTAGTGAGTTTCCATTAGCTCCATACACTTCAGACTCCTTTTGTTTTAATGTTTGACAACCAAACCATAAAAATCAAAGTACATGGCTATTTCAAAATTTCCTGGTAGTATAAAACAGATTTTTCTTCTCTTAGGTTGTATGAACCTCGAGACTCTCATTAGGAAAGTTATCGGTGTGTGTCGTTAACACCGATTCTTTTCGGGATGACAGTAATGTGATCGAGTTCGGCTCTGATCCAAGCACCAGGTGCTCTTCTGTCCAAAGAATCAGCAACATCAGGCCCGGCACAGTCGAAGATGACACTCGTTCGTTTCACCTTGTTTTCATTGCTCAGCTGGAGGACAAAAGGATCTTTACGGATGAGCTCCATCAAAAAAAAGAGAAAAAAACCCCCTGACTGTTGTAGTGCACAGAGCATGAATGTGGTCTTTGTGCTGTGGGAATCTTCCCAGCGCTTCCAAAGAGACCAGACAGCTTCCAAAAACATGCCTTTGTCCGGCCTCATTTGTTCCCCAGTTGGCTTCAGAGTGACTCTGCAGACCCTGCAAGAGGTTTACAGTGTCTGGTCTGCTTGTGGAAATCAACCAGAATCTTCGTTAAAGTGGGATACAGCCTCTGTATCAAACCCCAACACCATTACACACCTTCCCAATTTCTGCCTGCATACACACACATACACAGCAGCATAATGGAATTCAAGGGTGGCTGATCCCAAGGCTCCGGCTTTGTAAGGAGGCTTTGAACTTGAACTGATCGACAGCAGGAATTCACTTTGTTTACACCCACAGCACAACGTCGACTTTGGAGTCCATTCACCCCCACCCACCCTCATCCGTCCCGGGAGGGATGGCGAGAGGAAGCAAGCAGAGGAAGGGATTTGTGCAAACTCGGTCCCGTCTAAGCGGATATCAATGACCCGGCTTTGATTTTGGTTCATCGCGTAATGCTTCTGCTGAAGGTTATGACTGTAGGTTTTGACACAAAATTCATTTAGTCAGAGCAAGCAGGAGGTCTAATTGGGAGCTAAAATCTGAAATCATGTCATTACCTTGCACAGTTGCTACATAATTACTGGCCGAGCTGCAGCCTTGTTCTTTGTTAATTAGGTTTTGTGCTCGGGGTGTTTGTTGCTTTAATGTAAAATCCTTCATATACATAATGGAAAGGTGCTGCTATACAACATGACTATTTGAAATGTTTATGTTTATCATTTTTAACAGTGGTAGTAGTAGCCATAAATTAAGGATGCGAGTTTATATTTTTGTGCGTTATTTGGCTGTGGTATAAATACCCATGAAAATCTCCAAACAGCTCTAGTTTGTGGTCTAATTGTTTGCCAATTATTTTCTCAGTCAAAATGTTTCAAGCTTGGTTTTACATTATTATTAAATTAAATCCATAGTTAAATGGGTGAGATGTAATGACCAGTGCACAGGGAAGTTTTGCACATTGTTGGATTGAGATGTGGAGACTGTGGAGGCCATATGTGTACAGTGAACTCATAAGAAACCAGTTAGAGATGATCTGAGCTTTAAGACACTGCATGTTATTCTCCTGGAAGCAGCCATGAGAAAACGGGTACGTTGTGGGCATAAACGAATGAACATGGTCAGCAACAACATTTTCTGTTTCTCTGACCATTCCTTGTAAACTGTAGAGATGTGAATGAAAATTTCATTAGATCATCGGATCATCATTAGATCGTTTTACCAACAACCGTGCCACATATAATATTTGAACTTCAGCAGATCCTCTTGAGCATGTCTACTTGACTTAAGGCAATGAGTTGTTGTTATATGATTGGCTAATTATTTGACCATTAATAAATACAAACTAGGGGGTCAAAATCTCTGATGAACTAAAATGTATTGGCACTTTTGTTAACAAATTAAAAACAAAAACTAATTTGGAGAGACAAATCAGAGCAAAATATGTTGTGCAGAAAGGTGGGACGATCAGATGTAATGTCCTTGTGCAGTTGGGTTAGACTGTCAGAGGTGCTGCAGCGGCAGACCTTATATTTCTTTTAACAGACCCAAATGCAGACACTCGAGACAGGGGCAGGGTTTAAACAAAAAGCAAATGGTTTGTTAAGCAGGAAAAAATAACACACACAAGTAAGAAAATGCAAAACTTAACTAGGGCTACACTGGGAAAAACTATATACTAAATTCAAGGGACAAAGAACATTGAAAGAATATGATAAAAACCTAAACACAGGATTACCAGAATATGGAAACCAGGGAGCATGTAAGCTAGGGACGTGAATACAACAGACAGCCTGACAACGAATGACATAGAGTGGAGACGAGGGGAGTGGCAACACCTGGGGAACACAGCTGAACCAAATGAACACAGGGGAAGGAAAACTGAACACACCTGAACATGGACCCGAGGCTGTCAAAACAAAACAGGAAACACTGGTTTAAGGGTTCAGACTGCTTCAGCATTCAGTTTTAGAAATGTTTCTGCTCTTCATCATAGTCTAGATGATATTACTGAGAGTCGGTATCCCCAACATGGTCATCTCAACACAACTGTGGCAGTGACAAATAGAGAAGCTGCTCCAAGGCTGAGGTCAAATATGGATTAGTTTGAACTGTGTGTCATGCAGAGCTACACTAGTGGAGTCCAAGAATGAGCATAGAGGACTGGAAAGCCATCTTCTTTCAGTCTTTTTATTTTACACCTGTACTTCTCACACACAGCAGGTCGCAGTAATGAGCCGGGCTGTTGTCCAGCAACTGTCAGCCGCACACCTTGGTTTGTTTTTGTATTTCATGGCGCTGTGAAAGAGCTGTTTGGCCTTCACAGGCTCAAGCCTCTCACATACTAAATATCATCTTTGAACCCTCACCTTGTGCCTAGTGGGCTTACACTTGACTATAATTACTTCCCAAACACGATCGTAAATCTGTGGTTCCCCACCCTCCCTCTCCCTGCGGTCGACAGTTCAGCTTCTGGTGAAGCTTTGCCCTTCGCTGATGGGGATGATATGAAGGCTGCTGCGACATGTTGCGGCTTTGCAGGGATGCCCTGAGTTTGTCCTGAGCATTGCCAGATGGAGGAGATTTTTAACCTTTGTTTCACAGATTTGCAGAGCACAGGAGCCCTGCTTTACTTTGACACTTGTAGTCAGTTACAGTCATGCCTGGCAGCTAGAGGCCAAATGCCACCTGGAACAGTGGGAGGTTTTTTCTCCAGGGACAGCCGTGAGTGCAAAAATGTGCAGAGTAAAAAAAGATGAAAATACCTGAGGCTGTTTTGGCAGAATAGCTCTTGTAGTTGTCATCATTTTTGTTGGAGGGGTCAAACTGTAAGGGCCCATGCACCGGGGCGGTATTCCCCCACAGGTCCAACTTCTATTTGAAGCGTATTTGTTCATGTGTAAACAAGCAGAAAAAGTGAACCCACAACTAAATAGAAAGCTACTTTCTGCTGCTCCTAGGGCAGCTCTGCTTGTTTGATTTGG
>NW_024582404.1:617993-622662 GCF_018398535.1 Haplochromis burtoni | reverse complement strand
CTCGGTTGCTTCCTCCCACCTGTCCTGCTCTTTGGTCCCACAGAGAGGTCATCGCCGCTGCTATTTCAGCCACCCCTCCTGCTGGTAGAGAAAATGTAAAATGTGGTGAAAGCACTGCAACAAACAGCAAATGAATATCCAGCACTGCAGCCTCTCTTTCTGCCAGCAGGAAATGATGTGTGTGGCTGACTTTCAGATTCATGACTGCCTCTGGGATGATTTTTTTCTGTATTTCCATCCGCATGTTGGATTTCTGATTTTGCATCATGCATCCGAGTACTGCAGTAAAGAAGATAAAACTAAATATTTGATTTAAAAACCTGGATTATGTGTTGATATTGGCCTTAAAGCCCAAAAGAAAATATGTAATTTCACTAATGACTGATGCAACAAATGATTTTTTTTTTTCCTTTTCCTTTTCTTTTTTTTTTTTTACAGACGCTCAGTATATGTGAGAGAATGGCTGATATTTTGTTGCCAGATTTACAAAATAAGATGAGCATTTAAAATCCCATTCAGGTATTAAAATGCTCACAGGGAAGATTATATTTTCTTGTCTCCAGTTTTTGGGATTTGCAGTTTTGGAATTTCAGGATGAAGCAGAAGAATGAGGAATAAATGAAACTAAAGACAGAGAGCAGGTTAAAAGAGAAAAACTGCAATCTTGTATCAAAGCCTTCATTTAAATAGCTTCTTACTCCAATCCAGTGTATCCTTTTCTGGCTTTGTACTTAAGCCCTCAGTTGTCAGCTCGCTGTTTGTACTAAATGCCTCGTGACACACGGATCACCTGAAATTTCTGCAACTGTTCATTTGGCTTTGGCTTTTTAAAAGCTCTGACTCGACTTATGTCATGTTTTGAGGGAAGATTATTTGATCGCTCTCCACCGTGTGCGTGCTTACCTTGTTGAGTCCTCATAAGGAGCGCGGAGTTCAGAGATTAGACTCGATACACAATGCGGTGTAAATAATGTGCATTTACATAAATGATTATGTAAATGCAAATCTGTATTTGATGTGTTGTCATCCCAAAATGTGAATCTGAATAGAAACTGCTGCCACCAAGAGACAAGATAAACGTGAAAATTGTCTCTAAATTATAGAATCGTTACTCAGCCTGTGCGAATGTCACGTCCCTCCATAAAGGAACACCTGCCTGTGTGCTGTTTGTGCACTGAGTTCAGAGGAGGTCAGGTCCCCTCTTCCTCCTCCTCCTCCCTTCCTCTTTCTGTTGCATGTCATGCACAGATGAACCTGAGGGGAAGGTTGAGGTCAGGAGTTCCTTTCAGGCCTGGCTGAAGTATTGAGCTTTTCGGCATCAATAAATCATTACCTCGTCAGATTTGGGATGTTGGTGTAATTACAGTAAACCGATCAGGCATAACTAAACAGACGTTTGGCCTCAAGAGGCCAACATTCTGCATCTAATGTTATTAAACCTCAGGTTCAGCTCAGATTATCATTTAAAGCAGGAAGAGCGCTACTTGTGAATCAGCAAATGGAGCTGTGTTTGCAGTTTTCATTCGATGTCAGATCATATGAGAGTAAAGGACCAATAAAAACTTAAGATGTTTTTCCGCTTCAGGAAAAGCAAAGAGGTGATGTCAGCAAAGAGGTTAATGGAAGTCTGCTAATGATTTCCTACAGAAGTTGTGTTGAAGTTGGTATTTATAAGTGTTGCTTTCTTTCCTAAGATTGTCTCAGTATGAGCAGAACTTTGAAGGTTAAATACATTTAAAACTGGAAAAGATGATTGAACAAATTTATATCAGATATTTTGTCGCACAGTGATATAGGTCTGTAGGTTTGTTGCAATATGAAAACAAACACATCTGCAAAAAAATGCAACCAGTGCATGAAGCTGAAGCAAACATGCATCTGCAGTCTGTGGACTCAGAAAACAGGAGGTGTGGAGGACACAAGCAATGGTTTGTTGTCAGTTTTGAGATCTGTCTGTCTCAGCTGTCACACAGCTGTCAGTGCTTCCTGTCGGAGCAAACCGTCTTCCTGTCAATCTGTAAACCCGTTGGCTGTCAGCTTCTGCAGAAACAGTCCAAAGGTCAAAGAAAACAGAATTAAAAATTCACTTCTTGCTCGAAGCATGGAAACAGCTCGGGATTAAACTTTGTTGTACTCTGAAAAAGACTCTATTTGGGGCCCCACCTGCTGTGGATATTTACACATTATATCGACCCTAAGTATACAGTACGCTGGTTCGATCCCTTTAGGGTTGCATCAGGAAGGGCGTTCGGCATAAACACTGCCAGATGAAATCTGTGGATCTACCTGCTGTGGCTGCTCCCTGTGAGTAAGTTGAAAGGAGGATCTTCGTTTTCTTTTATAAGTATATTGTGGTCATGATTATATTTGCATAAATTAAAAGTCGATTACATCACCACTTTAAAAACGCCCCGGCCGCCTCCTTAAACTGTAACTGTGATGGCGATGTGGAAAAGTAAATTCCTATAAAAACATGAGAAAAGGCACTGATATCATCCTCCTTCGTCCCTGAACTTCACCACATCCTGCCATATAAAAACACATCCCCTCGACTCTTTGATTTTTTTCTTTTTTCATCTTTTCAAATTCAAGGCCGTTCTGCTCATCTAAAGGCTCAATTTATTCCTCAGCTGAAGTTGAAAGAGACTTTACACCCTCAGAGCTCTTTTTCCCAATGCGAATGCTTTCCCCCCCCTTTTTTATGAGGAGGAGGTTTTTGTGAAAGAAAGACAAATCTCAGCTCGTCAGCTTGGTTATGGCGACACCCGCCTGGGGTCGGGAGCTGGGATTTTCTCCGTGAGCCAGATCTCTGTCTCCTACGCATACATGCTTGCAGAGCTGTGAGGTTTTAAGAAGTGATGTACAGCATGGAGACGCTTGTTCGGGAGAGTGTTGAGTTGATGAATCTGGTTTTGTCAGACAAGTTTGAGGAATGTTTTATTTATTTATTTTTTTGGAAAGTGAGAGAGCACAAAACAAATTGCCATGTACTCTAGGACCCAAGAAAAATGAGTGGTCATCAGAAGGTGACATGTGGCAGGAGGGTGAGTGATTTATCCAGAACTCGGGAGCTGGAATCCAAAGATAAATTTCCTTTTGAGGCACTGGGCTGGGACAGAAGAAGAAAGAGTCAGAGAGCCATGACTAGAATCTGTTCAGATCTCAGCAGATGAATCGATTAGCGTTGCATAAGAAGCTTTTAGTTTGTTTTTTTTTAAACGCAGAAACTAGTCAACGTGGACCCAGGGCAGAGAAAGTCCGAACTCAGGATTACTACAGACTTCTGAATAGGAAGAGCCAGTGCTGTGCAAGCTGACCCTTTTCAAAAAGCTCAAAAATCTGCTTGTGTAGATTAAAAAGAACAATGGTGCCTGCAGTTTCTGATTATTGCCGGGGTCTTAAAACATTTCCCGTTTATGAAAGAACTTCAGAAACATAAGTTTCTGTTTAAAGTATCCAACTGTTGAAATTAGGTAAATTTATTCGTGCATAAAGTTTTGGGCTACTTTTATCTTTGGTAACAAGATTGAACGTTTGACCTTCTCGTTGCTTTTCTCCTTCACCTTCCTCCTATTAGCCATTGTTTTTGTGTAGGTTTATTCTTTTACTCTAATTTATTGAACTCCGTGTGGGAGTTTTCCAATATAAACAAGCTCCCTACATACAAAACAGTTTGAGATGAGTTCAGGGTATTCGTGTTGTGCTAGGGGTGGAGATGACCGTCTCACATTGATTTTCTCTGAGTCTGGAGGAGAGTTTTTGTGGCCTCAGTTGTAGGCTGCAAAGACCAGCATCGCTCTGACTCTTCTCACTCTGCCTGCCAATTGTTTACATATTTGACATAACTTCTGCTGTTGTGCCTCCAGGCACCTGCTGCGCAGCTCAAAATGCCTCGCCAGGGGCAGCGTATCCAATAGCTGCTCTGTCAGTCTGCATCTGCTTGATAACACAAGAAATTACAGCTTTCTGTCCGTCTGCCTTCCTTCCTGAGATTTCTGTGCTTTGACAGGCAGTGGACAGACTGCAGAGCTGTTTACTGTGTTTTCATGGCAAAAGAAGCTTGTCTCACCTTGTCCTGAACATCATCTGAATGTGGAGCTGACTTTTACTATTTTGAAAAGGCCATGCATCGCTGAGATAGCATGCTTTAACCAAGTTAATGAATTTATATGTATTACACTATTAAAATGACCCAGTAAGCATGCAGAATATACTGTAGAGGATTTCGTTTCCATGTTAAATCCTACATACTAGAGAAAAATCTAGAAAATAAGGTTAAAAATAAATAAAACTACAGTACTATTTGTTTTGCCCCCCCTTAAAAACAATCCTTAAACTTGTGCTATTGTTGTCAACGCATTGATTATTTTAAGTTTGATTCCAACATGTAGCTTTTCTTACCACTCCAAACATTGTCCTGTTTACTCAGTCCTCATGCTGAGTGTTTAGAGCCACATATTCGTGCTCCCAAGTAACATTCGGAGATAAAATATCAGAATTTCAGGAGCTGGGCCACGCCTCCAAACTTGACCCTTCCAGTTCTTATCTATGTATCACCCCCGATTTCTACAAGCTGTTCTCGTTCTCATGCCCCACCCTCCCTTACATACAACAATCTTGTTTGTAAGGTATCTTAAACTGCACTGAATGTCACATGGTTGCTGATATA
>NW_024582404.1:596453-613019 GCF_018398535.1 Haplochromis burtoni | reverse complement strand
TTCCTCAAGTTCTCTGCGAGCCGCTTTCTCTTCATCGAGATCTTTTTGCATAAGCTCCCTCTCATTTTTGAGAAACTCAACTTCGTCTCGCAGGGTCTGGTTTTCAGAAGACAGGTCCTGATTTCCAGAGTTCTTCTCTTGTTCTTTCTCGACATCTGATGCCCACTTGTTAACGTTTTCCTGCAGCCTTAAAATCATGGTGTCCTTGGCCTCGATATCATCCTGGAGCTTTTGGACTTTGAGGCGCAGAAACTGTATTTCATTGTTTTTTTCTAGGTTTTGTTTCTGCTGCTCAGTGAGACGATCCTCTAGTGCCTTAATATCAGCGGCCTCTGCATTTTCATTTCTATGTTTAAGTGAGGACCTCATCAGATGGAGTTTCTTGATCGTCTTCTTGTCCTCATCACTGTTAGCCATCATTTGACTAATTCTGGTTTTAAGGTCCTCAGTGCTGCTCCGGTATTCTTTCTGTGACTTCTTTAGATCAGCCACCTTTGTCTTCATGCATTTCAGTTCTTCACGCTCTTTTTTCACAGCTTTTTCAAGACGATCATTTTCCTCTTGCAGCTTTTTAAAGGCTTCATACTGTTGAGATTTAGCCTCTTTTTCTATTTCTAACTCCTTTTGGAGAGCAAGCTTGTCTTCTTCCAGTTGTTTGAGACAAGTCTGAGTCTTCTTAGACTTTTCAGGACCATCGTACTGTGGAAAGCGAAAACAATTATCGTGTTGTTGAATATGTCAAACAATTTGTACAGAATAGAAATATGTAGCTTTGTTCATAGTTAAATATTTATATTTTTCTAGCATGTTTGTTCAGTTTAAAATGAATTTGCCAAAGCAGGCGGTGGCTGGATGTGAGTAAAAAATTCAAACATTCTCATCAGGGTGTTTTCATTTTCTTAAGACAAGAGAATTGCCTTTAAATAATAAAGCAAAACAACTATTTTCTTAGCATGTGTCTTCAGTTGGTCATTAATGTGTGTGTGTGTGTGTGTGTGTACGTTGGGTATTCATATCTTGTGGGGACATCTTATTGACGTAATGCTTTCCCTACCCTCTAACCCTAACCATGAAACACACAAGGATATGTGCGCACATGCAGACACACACACACACAAACAAACCTCTTCAAAATCATATTCATATCCCATTTCAGAGTTGTCCACTGAAACAGGGTCTTCCTGAAAACCAGCAGCTCCCTCAGATTCCTCTTTGAATTCCTCTTCGAAGTGGTCGTGAGCAGACGAGTCTCCGGCCTCTTTCCTGGGGGCGTCCCAAAAATCACCAGATTTCTCAGACTCTTTGCTTTTTTCTGCTTTGTTTTCAAATTCTGACTTCTCTTTTTCAAATTTGTAGAGATGATCAGATTTCTCCTCTTCCGAATCACTCTCACAGTCTTCTTCAATGTCATCACTCTCACAGTTCTCTTCAATGTCATCTATAATTTCTTCCTCAATTTCATCATCATCGTCTTGGTCAAAAGATTTGCCGCCACCACTCCACTGAAAATTCGTTGCGGAGGAAAAAAGTACGTCTACGCGTTTGCTGCTCATTCTCTTAGATGAAAACAGCTCCTTTGTAATAATTTCCTCTGAATGTCGCTGGGTTAAAAACTTGGCTCTCTGAGCAACACGAACGGTAACTTGTGGTAATGCAGTCAGCGTGTGCCTGTATCTACTATCACATGCAGAATAGAGTTGCAGCAGAACGAGGAGAGAGGCGTCTATTTCGAATAATAATAACACGTTGTCATCACGGGCCAGTGTTGCCATTCTACTCGGCATTCAAACATGTTTACATTCTAAACAGTCGCTCTTTGGAGTCTGGGTTCACCTTTAAGAAAAACCAAAAACCCGTGTCCTCTTAACCCTTGGCTTAATTTAATTAAACTTTCCTAAACTACCTTTATCTTATGTATCACAATGCAATTTTATTTTCTAAAAGTAAATTCATATTTCGTCCACACACAAACCATCTTCCACTGTTTAACGAGACCAACTGGACCAGGTTAAAACAGCATGCTGCTTTTATTCTTTTAAACACGCTGACAGCCTCCTGCAGCTCTGACGAACAGAAGCTTTAAGTTATCTTTAAATAATGTTATTTTCACAACAAGATTTTATTTCCATCAGTTTACCTTGTAATCTCTAAATAGAAAGGTTCTATAAATAAGGAATCACCATAGATCAAGTGTGTATAATAAAATAATATACATATGGAAAAAATCAGGTTGAAAATGCAGCTGTGGTTTTTGATGAAGTCACTGCTAAAGCTGCATTGAAAGCCTTGTTTCCCTCAGGGATGGTCATGTATCCAACAGTGCAGTGTCCCTACCATCTTCACTATGGCACTCTAGGCATGTGTGTCATTCATACTAATACAAACCTGAAACATTTGAATGTGACAAATATGCAAAAAAATAAAAGAAATCAGGAAGAGGGGAATATTTTTTCGCAACACTATAAATCGGGTAATAAAGCAGGGTACGCCCTCAAGGTGTGGGGACTTTGGCTGACATTATTGTGCATATATGCATTGTTTAATTCAAAATAAAGTATTGGGACATACTTTTTTATAACATAGCACTGCCAAATTGGGAGCACATACTGAGTATATGATGTTGACTGTTTGAACTTTTCATGCTTTGCATTTGTTGATGGCAAAAATCCCCTCAGAATCTACTGAACAGCCTAAATTCAGAAGGTTATATGATATTATATATCATATAACAACACAGAGAGTAACGTCTGTGGCTTCAATCACCACATACTCCAGTATCTATCAGTACTGTGGCACAAAACAATCGGTATATGTGTATCCATGCTTTTGGTTGCAGTGACATTGCCCACTTCTGATTTTGCTTTACAGATGCTGTCTTCACAGTGTGCTTGGGTTATGACAGCACTGCTTTTGACTTTTAGGTCCAGCTCTAAAAGAAACAGCAATAACAGATCATTTTGTATATTTCCTTGTGTGTATATATAAAAAGTACACAGTGAATGCTGATTGGATAAATATGTTTTTAAAATTCTGTAGATTTAGACAGAAAATGTTTGGTTTTGTTTGTTTTAGCACAACCAAACTTAACAGCAGCAGTGACGCTCAACTGATCCTCATACGGCTTTAATGCAGTTTTTTATATTAGTGGTTGTCTACCTCAGATTGCTCAATCAGTAACATTTTACTGTAGAGAGATCTGAACATTTTCAGATCAAAAAACACAAGACATCCCTTTGCTTCGCTTTCAAACAGCAGCTTTGAAATTAAACCCTCAGAGTGACACGAGGCTGTTATCTGTCGTGCAGAATCGATAGAAACTGAATGAAAGTGTGAAAACTTATATTCTCTTTCATCGAGCAAAAAGTAAAAAAACCTGTCAAATGACTGAATCTCTTTATAACTGTAAAGCAGTTTGTTATAAGGGCTTTCATTTTAATTTACTTACACTAACAAAAGCCAAACTGCAATGTAATCAAAACCTCTTAATGTAATTTTACTTTAATCGTTATGCTGAATGGTGATGGTACAATGCAAGTATTACTGTCAGATAAATGTAGTATAGTAGCAAGTGGAACATTTCTTATTAGGGCTGTAATAGATTACCAACAGTGAGAATGACAACACGGCATTTCTGATTATGCAGATTTAAAAGACAGATGTGGTTTGGGAAGTCTCGCTTTGAATCCCTAATTTTTGCAGTTTGGAGGCTTCACAGAAATGCTCAAGGAGCTGTTCAGAAATTAAATGAAATTTAAATTCTTGGCAGTTTTACAAGCCTTTTTTTGGCTTTCTAATATGGGAGTCTTTGGGGATTGGCTTCATCTTCTTGTCTTCATTTCTTTGCTTGAAAGTTGTGGTGTGGTCTGTGCTGTCTGCTGTTCCTCAAGTTTACCCTTGTTCATTTGACAAGTCTCAAAATGAGGACTCGTCTGTTTAGTGCGCCTGAAAATAAGAAAAAATAAAATATTTTGATATTCGTTGCAGAGTATTGATAAGAGGCTAATACAATATATTACTGTTTTTCCTGCCCTATATCTAATTCATAGTTTTAGACCAATACCTGGTCTTTCATGCCTGCCTACCTACCTTCCTTTCTTTCAGAGCCACTGTAGCTGCAGTCTTGACTGACACGGCGATATAAGCCATGATCCAGAATTGATAGAAAAAGATGAAAGCGTTGCAGAACTTGGCTTTGCACAAGCTAAATCCCCAGGTGACTGTGTTCAAAACAAACTCTGCAGCTGCAGCGAAAAATGAGTCCACATCTGTTACTCCTCATCTGTTTTGCTTCCTTTGTTTTTACAAATTCATGATCGCCACATACGCTTCTGTTGCTTCAGTTTAATAAGCTTTTTCCCCACTATGTATGCTTTGATGCTGTTGTGTCTGCTCATTTCTTTGGTTCTTTTTTTCTTTTATTCTGCATAAGAAGAAAGTAAAGAAATGAGGGAAGAGTAAGCATGATTAATACAGTGCTATCTACCTACTATAACTCTAATTGTGGCACAGAGTAAGTGCATTGGTAGCTGCTGTTGTCATCACTGTGGGTGGGACAGAATGCAACGCCAGGAAGTTTATTTCCCACTTTAGATGCTTTTTATTCAACTTTTTTTTCCTCCACTTTTTCAAGCTGTTTTTAATCTATAGTAAGTGAAGGCTATTAAGAAACGTATCCATAGCACAGTAGCACACCGGCTAGCACTGTCACCGCATAGCAAGTAGGCTATGAGTTTAAACCTGCCGTCTAACTGGAGCACTGTCAGACCGTTGGCTGGAACAGTGACCCACAGTCCTGATTGATAAGCAGTTAATAGCTGAAATTAACAGTTGTGGCTTTTGCTTAAAAATGATTCCCGAGTTCTTGGGCTCAGTGAGGGAATCGATTGAGACCTGATGCACCATCGAGCTTCTGAAACACTGGAAGACCCCTTGAGTATTCCTAATAAAATCACCAGCGGAGAAGAAGTTACTCTGAACTGCTCCCTTATTTCCAAATGGCTCACCACAATGGATCCACATGTTTACATTAGACAGCTTTCCTAGGGCAACTCTCCCAGTAGGAGTAGCAGAACATTAGGTTGTGACCAGGGATCTTACACCAGGGATACATAAAGTAGATATGTAAACCTCTGCATCACCTGTGTAGACCCATGCTAAATATGACAAACCTAAGATAGCACGTTGACTGACCTTAGCATGACTTGATAGAACACATTATGTCTTGATAAGTAAACTTAAAAGGAGATGTCGTGTGAATGGCTACACAGCCTTCTCAAGTTTTCTGGTTTTTGATCATTTGAAACACACGTTATGGAGTAAAATGCTTATAATATCAACATGCTCAGCTCCTTTCCACCTCGGCTCTGCAGCGCTCCTTATGCAAAATATTCTGTCTGAGAACAGATCCTAAACCATCCTCCTCTCTCCTCCCTTCATAGCTTCTTTCCCTGTAGCACAAAAACATTGAGCCAAGATGGATAAATACAGTACGGCACTTTGGCGGTTTCCTTTATGAGGACACAAATAGTTGACTTGCAGTATCATGTTTGCCACTCCAATGTAGGCCACGCCACGAGCAGTAATCCTTCTGATTTATAATGGCTGCCTGCCTGCCGCCGCCGCCTGCTAATCGGCGTCAGGAATGTTTTACTCCACCGACGGTGATTATTTATCCAGTTTTTGTGTGTACATGTGGATTTCAGCACTTACAAAGCATGTTCTGCACACACTCATCTGTCTGCCCCCAATAATTCAATAACTGTTCCACCCTCATATTCAGTTACGAAGTGAAAGTCAAAATAGCTGAGGTGTTTTCCTCTTGGCGCCTGGCTGCAGCTGTTTGTTCACTGGTGCCTGGAAAGTCTTTGCCACCAAAATAATCTGGGTTGGAGGCAGAGGGACAGTATGTGGAGTCATCACAGAGCTTTACTAAATATGGACAGAGCTGTCATGGTTTCACACGAGCACCTGCTGAGGCCCGGCTGTGTAGCACAGGGTGCAGACATGAAGAGTGAAGCTGCACAAGAGCAGGTTAAATAAAGTCCATCAGCATGTGGAAGCCACAGCCTGACTGGATGTATGTAAAAAAAGACAACAATGAAACTACCAGCCTTGTATTTTAAAGTTTCAAGTCCACGCAGGTTATAAAGACACACACCAAAGAGCAGGAGAGCTTTATTAAACGGCAGCAGCAGAGAAACTTCCCATCTCTGCTCGTAACCCAAAATCTTAAAGCCTGCTGGAGGACGCACTGTTCCACTTGAGTCACTCACCTCTTCTCCGGTGTCTTCCTCCTCCACTGCCTCTAATACCCTCTAATTTGTTCCTGTCTTCAGGTAAAAATAACTCAGCTCTGCATCTCCTTAGCCAGCACTTTCCTGCTGTACATGTTTTTCTGAGGGGTCGCAGGAGTGTTGTGTTTCCACTGCTGTCAGGAAACAATAGTGGGGACTCTGACTCGCAGCCTCCTCCTTATGGATTGAATGTAAAGCGAGTGGTACAGAAATTTCTTAGTGTACTATTACATTTGTTTGCTGTCACTTTTAAATGGATAGGCATTTAAAAATAAACGCTTGGTGCCAGTAGTACTTTTAGTTACACGTGTAGAAAGTGTATTTTTTAAAACAGCCTGAGTATGGAAAAACAAAACTAATGACAAAGGGATTTAAATTTTCAGTCTTTCTAATGACCTGGAGGGTGTGACTCCTCTGGTTTAAACTAGAAGAATGATTATCTTGAAGTTTTTTAAAATCAAGAGCTGCTGCTGGTCTCCTTCTATATTACTGTGAATTCTCTTGCCGTGTTTGGATTGTTCCCTGGAAGTCCTGTTGTGATCAGTTGCTCCTGATCTTGCTCTTGTGGATCTTTAATGGTGAACGTTTAACTTGAATTTAATTTCAGAGAAATTAAACCTGGAAATAGAGTGGTTGGTATGGGAAGATTGTATTTTGGCTCAGTCACACTAGGGTAAAAATAGGGTGGCAACCTCCTTGGACTTGGAAAAAAGCAGCGGTTGAGCCCAGAGCCTAATCGCGACCGACACTACAGCAGGTTCGCCTGGTGGGAGGCAATCCCTCCTTAAATAATCGTGGTCCGTCTCACTGCAATCACTCTCGAACAGATTGGTGAAGGTTTGCGATCTAATTTGGAAACAATGTTTTTATCAACCCGAGCCAGTCTCAACTAATGAGCATAACTCAGTCAGTTAGGTGTATTTTGGTTTTAGTTCTAAATAAAAGCAAGATTGCCAAGTACCAGTGTCATTTTGCAGTTGAATGTCAAGGAATGTCATTGGTTTGAGTAATGAAAACGGGATTTTTGTCACTGTTTCATAGCCTCAGCAGCAGAAAGTGGTGAAAGAGACTCATCAAATTGAAAGCACATACCCTTTTTAGTTGCTGCAGTGTGAGTATTTCTGTTGCTGAATCATTATACCAGAATTTGATGCTTACAGTGTATGTTTTGGATGTGCAGGTTCCCCCGTAACTCAGCCTGATGTTTTTGGTGCTTATGCAAGCCTTAAAAGCTCCTCACAAGGATTTAAAATAATGTTGTAAGAGTTTGTTTGAAGCTGCTGTCTAACATGCCTTTTGCTCTACAAGATATGGATCAAACAGGGATGTTACATCACCCCTTACACTGAAACTGCATCTGCGAAAGACCAACCAAAAATAGAACTGACACTAGAAATTATGCCGGCAAACTAGGGGAAGCCAAACATTGACACCTGTCTGGTTGCCAGGAATAAAGCATTGTTTGCATTGCGCACCTCTTTCAACACTATTGTGTGGATGTTTGAATATCCCAACACCGCTGTACTGGAGGTTGCAGCATGCACTTGAGTCTCAACATGAAATAAAATGCATCAAACAGCAATATGACACTGAATGGTTCACTTCAGTGTTGCTGATGGTCATGTTTCCTTTTTGTACGTTGGAGTTATTTAGAGTGAAATGCCATGGCAGCTGAGAATGTCCAGAATTCATTGACATTTACAGGTAGAGTAAAACATTCATGGAAACCCCAGATTGTGTAACATTGATTTAAGATTCTCTTTACTGCTCAGGAATTGCATGAACATACTGAAGGAGTGTTGCGTCGACTTGTTGTTTCACCTGACTGAAGCTGAAAGAACAACGATTCCCATTGAGCTGTACCGCTGACAAAACCCATGCATTTTAATGGCTTTCATGATAAGCTGTTCATTATTGCAATAAGATGAAAAAGTAGGAGACAATGAGCAGTCCCACTAAGTCTAATATGTACTGTGTCTCTGTCTTATGTTTGTATTTTATGAAGCAAATCACATGGAAATTTTGAGTTAAACTAAAATGAAGGACTTAAAACAACTGAGAAATATATAGAAGAGGCATAAATATTCTTTTGTTCCTCTGTCTGCTCTTCCTTCAGTTCATAAAACCTTCATTTAAGCTTTGTTCAAGCAGCTTCTTCACTAATCCTTCAAATTAAGGGAAACTTGAAGCAATAACTTTACTAATAAAGGACGCCTGTGTTTTAGCATTTCTGCACATAAATTATGAGAACATAAAGGCGATTTTAAAATATTAATTGAATGGCTGTCTGCTTGTGATGAATAGTTTGTCTGTAAGCATGAACTCACCAGTTTGTATAAAATAGGGAAAAGTAGTGCTGTCTATTAGAGAGATCCTGGGAAAAGAGCTGTTTTTTGCTACAGTTAATGGTAACTAGTTCCTTGAAAAGTAAAATGTGTGTTTTATGAAAATTCTTCCATGAGTTGTTAGAGGAATCTTTTCTCATTCTCTAGGGATCCAAAGCCTGAAAAAGCCTTAAATGCTCATTTAAACTCGTGTTTCCGTGCCTAAAATCTTAAGTTAATGCGAGGATGTTCCTGGCTCTACCCTCCAAGTTGGTTCGAACCTTTCTCTGTGGGTAGGATGGATATTGTGACCCTTCTGTAGTCTAAAGACGTGATTGAAGACAGTTTAGTTGAATCCAAGGTTTATATCCTCTGTGCAGTTTAATAAAGTCTCCTCACTCTTCTCCTGGCCGATTCAACCTCTGGACGCGGTGCCACGATCGATTTGCAATTGACAAGTTTCTGAGGAAAACTAATTGGATGAGATAACCTTTAGAGTCAGAGGTGATTGGACCGACACAGACACTCAATTTCCTGCACACGTGTCAATCTTGTCTGCTGTAGTGTAAAGATTTATCTGTTTGTCCAGAAGCGCTGAGGGTTACTCATCCTTTCTTTCACACATGCTGAAGTTTGAGTAAATACATGTGTAGGTACTCAGGTTGAGTTTACTGCAGGTCAGTATAAGGTCTGTGAAAAAACCAAACAGGGATTTGTACGTGGTTGTGGAAATAAATAAGTTCTTGTCCTTTTTCTTGCCAGCAGCATCGGTGATGTTAGTCTGTTGGTTCAGGTCCAGACCAAGACCATCAAAGATTTAACTCATATCCATATCATAGAATGATGTTTGGTAATGAAGCCTTTTTTCCCCTCACATTTCGGATGCCCTAGTAGCAACAATTTCTGACAAAGCGTCCTCTCTTAAACGTCTTTTTCTGATGTAGGTTAGACCTACAGCCTACAGTGATGCATGTCAGGAGGCTGGTGGAGCGATGAGAGGCACAATCAAACAACCTTGAAGTAGAAAACAGTGACTTATCTGTTGTTGATCAGTTAGTTAGACACTAAAGTGCCGAAGGCCAAAACGATCAGGTTTCGCCTACCAATGGGTGATGTCCATCTTTCAACCTTGGTTACTACAGACGCAATGACAGCAGCAGCAGAACTGCAGATAAGGCAGATAAGTAATTACCCAGGTTGGTACTCTTACCAAGATCCTCTTTTAGAATATTAACTTGTCTTCATCGCCTCCCTTAATATCTCAAATCAGTAACCATCAACTTCTCCTAAACTTGATTCACGCCCAAATAACCCCAAATCCGTAGTGACATAAGGGCCTGTAACGGTACAGAAAATACAGGCCAGCACGGCAGTCATGCTTCATCCTCATTGTAATTGCAGCTGTCATATCCATTTCACGATGTCTTCTGCCAAATAATTACCCAGCGCTGTGCTCACTCGGGTTAGAAAACGTGCACGGCAGAATACTTCTTGGCTCCCGTTTCTCAGCCAAATCATTCAACACAGCACAGCCTGTTGGCTGGATTCCCTCCGTAAACACCTTTGTAGACGATCATCTAAGATCGAAGCTGCAGAGCTCCTACATT
Source organism: Haplochromis burtoni (assembly GCF_018398535.1). Classification (NCBI taxonomy): domain Eukaryota; kingdom Metazoa; phylum Chordata; class Actinopteri; order Cichliformes; family Cichlidae; genus Haplochromis; species Haplochromis burtoni. Next base: position 602,795 of record NW_024582404.1, on the reverse strand, counting down.
TCACAGTCTGCTCTCAGAGACAGAGAAAACTTCACCTTTATTCAGCCTGTGGGGAGAATAAAATAAACTCTTCACAGCTTCTATGTCATCACACGCAAATAAATCAATGCGTGTTATACCTTTATACTGACAGGTAGATATCTGCACACAGCAGTGTGTTAAATTAAGTGCAGCACAATTCCTATGTTTGCCTTCTTGGTGGTATAATTGTGCTGCTAAGCGAACTGATAGAGAATAATTAAGTTAAATATCATCATGCTTGTTGAAATTGGGAAATATTTCGCTGAAGTGTTGCAGGAAAGCCATGATACTGCATACATTTATCTGAATTTCACTTGAAAGCAGTCCAGGTTTAGATCTTTGCATATGCAAATGATTCCCACTTAGAAAGAAAATAAGTTGGAGTGCTTAGTCCACTGATTCAAAGCAGATTCAAAGTTATGATGGGGTAAAAACTAACTATGGTAAATATGAGTAAAATAGAAGAAGCAGAAGGTGAAAGAAGACAACAGCAAATTGCAAAAATGCAAAAAAAAAAAAGTTTGGAAAATGAAAGACTGAAAAAGACTTCGAACACATGATGTCATCACCGAGCTTTCAGGAGAAGATGTGAGGTTGGAACACTTGAACCATCTAAAGGAGTTTATATTTTATGAAGCAAGTTTTTCCAAAAGACTACAAAATCAGTAGAAACAGTCCTGGAAGATCACCTGGGGGGTAACTATCGATTGCTCCTCTTCCTGAGGGAACATCCTGATAGCGCATCTGAAAAGATTTTACATAAGTACTTTATCCAAACGACATTTTCTAGGTAGCTCTGTGAATCCGTGTCTTTCACCCCTCGTGGAAGATAAAATGAGATGAGATGAGAAGATGATATCAGATGAGATGAACTTTATTGATCCCCGAGGGGAAGCTCGGTAATTACAGCGGCGAGGTGTAGAGGGATATGTTGAAGAGGGAAGTGAAGGTGAAAAATGTTTCTGATAATACAGGCTGTTGCTAAAATAATATCAATACATAGCATCAATATGCAGTTTAAAGAGAATTAAAAAATCAGCTCAAAATACATCCTTTAATAATTATCTATTTGTAAAAATTGCCAGTTTCAAGAGAAAGAAGACAAATCATTAGAAATGGAGTAATTAACTGTTTCAAAGAAGTGTTTCGAAAGATTTTTTTTTAATCAGCTGAGTCATAAAACATAACCAAATGATTTTCTGACATCTTCACACTCATTTGATTCTGTCCTACTGGAAAATGACTTTGCGCTTTCTCCGGTTTTATATAAAGAGGACATTATCTTGTTCCATTTGCCAGATTTTCATTCTCTTGCATGATTCTGCTGGTTCGGTTGGACTAGCGGTGCCTGTGGTGTAGTGGTGAAAGTAACTGCAGCAACTGAGGCAAATATTCCTGCAGCAAATGCATGAATTACTCATTAATTTGGTTTTTTTATTTGCAGCATAAGGTAACTAGATATGATGGTAGCCTTTATGGTAGTTATATCTTAGATGGTGAAAGCCAAATAAACCCTAAAACGAAATTCAGCTCAGTCAGATCTGGAGCTGCCTTGGAAGCATTGAATTATGGAGGAAGACTTGGGAATCTGTAATTTGAGTGAGGATGAAGAGGCAATTTATGCTTCATTTTCTCTCTTTTGCATTCTAGGAACTCAGACGATTTCTGAAACAGTTATTTAATAACTAATATTCTCAGTATAACCAAAACAAACTCAGCTGGTGATCCATCTACTTGCTTTTAGTCAAAGTCCAAACTGAAGCTTGTGGAGTCTGATGGCATGTGACCACAGCGGCAGCGAGGGGTCGCCCTGCTTCCTCTGCTGGCCTCTTGATGGGCGAGTCAGTGACAGTGAGTAGATGAGTGATCGGTGATCTTCCTCTCCAGCCTTCCAAGCCCACGGAAACACAGAGGTTCACGTGATTGGACGAAGGCACATCTCGTGAGCTTTCTGCTGTTGGATTTGAAATCAAGAGCAACATGCTACCTCAGTTGCAACCGCTCCCATATGTTATGAAAACGTTTCAGTGATGTGTGTTTTTGAAAATGTCAGAGAGGAGAAATTAGCCTTTCAGTTGCTGAATATAGGGGGGAAGCAAGATACCTCTATTCGCCTAAATCTTCATGCATATCATTGAAAAGGTCACGCTTCCAGAATGCGTTCCTAGTTTGGTGACACAGATAATGAAGAGGAAACATGGAAGTGTTTGTATGCTGTAACTTGTAAGGCTGATGGATGAGCAGGCACTATCCAATCAGAAGCAGAGTAGGGGTGAGAATATTGCCACATAGTGATCCTCCACTTATAAAGAAAGTGGGAGCCTGCTGGCTCCTTTGCCCCGTACTTCCAGTGCCCTTTGATTCCCGCTATCTCGCTCATTTGTTGGCCTCAGATAAGCTCAGCTTTTAAGCCAGTCTAAATTATGCTTTAAACTGCTGCTTCTAAGATCAAGAATGAATTATCTTCTGATGATTTTAATGTGAAAATGTGCGACTTTGCACTGCCTTGTATCTGGCTGAACTGAATCTCTAACTTTTTAGTAGTTACAAAATAATCAAATGAAACGGGTTTGGTTCAGCTGAGTCTGATGTTCAGGTTTTTTTTGTTTTTTTGACACATTGTAAATCACTGATCTTTTAAATAACGGATTAATGTAATTAGTGTTTATTGAACTGATACAATCAGATGATGTGCGTGCACATGTGTTTGTGAACCAAAACAAGTCCTCCTTTCACAGATTTGTTTCTTTTATTATAACAATGTTTGTTTGCTTTTAATTTGAAATATTTTACTTGTTAAGTTGACATTTATTACCTTATCAACTGCTACAATGAGAGAATTAATAAAATATGGGGTAAGAAAAGTATTTCTCATCTTATTATTATCTGAAATCTTAGTGTAAGATTAACCAAAGTTGGACTTAATGACCATGTAGCTCTAATTTATAAGGGTTTCCAGACAAAACAATCTAATAAATACACTTGTGTGTGTGTGTGTGTGTGTGTGTGTGTGTGTGTAAGTGTCAGTCTCAGCCCGTGGATCTTACTACCAGGAAAGTACTCGAAATGCTCAGTGGTGATAATGTACTTTGATTATCAGTCACCCTGCAGGGCAATGCTGTGTCTGTCACACACACACACACACACACACACACACACACACACACACACACACACGCGCGCGCGCAGCTTGATGCTTGTAACTTCCCTGCTTGTTGTGCAGAAACTGCAAAAGAATCCTGTCAGCGCTGGCAGGGGGTGTTTGGAGAGCCTGTGTGTGAGTGTGGGTGTGTATGGGATGCTTTGATTGTCAAAAAAATAAAAAATAAAAAAATCAAGTGAAAGAAGACAAAAAATTCCCAGAAGGAAGATCCTGCCTGGGTTTGTGCTGCTGAGGACAAAACCAATTATAGAGCAGGAAGTAGGAAGATTGGATTATACGCAAACGCAGACTGTCACAACACAAACTCACATCAATGAATGCATATCGAGCCAGTTTGGCTTCTTTACCAACAGCTATGCTTCGCTTATCTTAATCAAATCGCTAATATAGAGAGGAACACCATGTGGCTCTCTTTCTTTGCTCTCTCTCTCTCTCTCTCGTCTCTCACACTCACACACACACACACACACACACACACACACACACACACACACACACACACACACACACACACACAGTCAAACTTTGCCTTTGAAGCATGAAGCAGTGACACAAAGGGAACCCTAATTATGGATTATGAAGTGACGCAGTACTTTTGTAACAGCCTCGATGGTGACATCAGATCTCCATGTGTTAATGTTTGTAAGCAGTTAAAGATCAAAACATCAGCGGCACATACAGGAAGTTGTATCTTGTGTATGGAAAATTTCTAGGTATCGATTGGTTCCCCCACTGCTGCCTAAAAAATTACAGTGTTTGTTTGTCTTTTCATAATTAATGTTGATTCTAAGTTGTGCATCATCATTCTCATTATCAGGGTTCTTAAGTAGAGTGTTTCCCTGAAATGTATAATAGCAGCTGTTCACACGGATGGAAAATGCACAAAAGTGTGTGGTTACCAACAATAAGGTTGTTTCGTCTTTTCAAAAGTCCCGTGTGGACAAATGGAGACATAATCAAAGAGTTATGTGTCAAAATAACTCTTGATTTTTATTTTATTGACGTCTTAAGGAGATTAATCTGGCAACTGGACCAGTTAGTGAGTGAAGATTGTGCTGGTTTGGCCAAAGAAGTGTATGAAATTTCAAAGTGCTGTGCGCAGCCACATGTTGGCTTAATGGTAGGGCTACATTTTAGGTGGTTTTTGCTTCTTCCTTAGACACCTCACTATGTTAAGACTCTGCTGTGAGAGTTTTATGGTGCACAATCTTTGAAATGTTGAGGGGAAAAGGAGCTGACTCCTGACCTAAAAGCTGCTGGTTTGTACCTGCAGAACCAGCCATCATCATCAGCTATGATCCTCCACATGCAAGTCAGAGATAAGTTTTAAAGGTCCACCCCATGGCAGATAGGAGTTATAGAGTGGGGCTTCCAGGGAGCGATCTAAAAATGCAGGTGATCATGAAGGGAAATTTGCAAAAATTAAAACCAGCTATAGAAGAAAAAGTTCCAAGAACATCTCTCATGTCTCAGTAAATCTCCTGGTCTGAATTTTATAAAAGTTCCTGACATAATGACACTTTTGCATCACCTGCAACACAAAGTTGAATAAATGCACCCACAAAAATTAACAGATAAGCACAAGCATGTAAGAAAAAATATTTTGGAGGTTGTGGGGCTTAATGAATTATAGCTGCACCAAAAGAGTCATAAATGCGTAACTTCCTGTAGAGTCAGAAGTATGCCAGAAGTATATCATGGCATTTTTTGCAACAGTCTTGCGTTATCCAAACAAGCATTTTTGCTCACCATGCCAGCAGTGGTTGATATTCTATTAACGAAGCAGGCTTATTCTCCATCCTCTGTAACTGTGACTGCTCCAGAGTCTGTGCTGGTTTCTACAAGTGGGTGTGTGTGGTCAGAGACCTGAAATAAAAATATGCTGTACCCAGTTCTCCACATCGCTGCCCTCAGTTGCTGCATGCAAGCTAAAAACTTCCTGTCAAGGCTGCAGACACAAACTGGATTTTGGGGTAAAATAGTTACATTTCATAGTCAAAGACATTTCCAACGCATGTCATGTTTTTCTAGGATACTTGTCAATTTTAAAATCCCACTTTGATGATGAAACACTGTTTAAAAGTTAAATTCTTTATTTTTCATCACTACTGACGGAGATATAAATAGATAAGAAATGCCAACACGTAGAGGGATAAATCAGAGTGAGAGAGAGTACTTTATGTTGGAGTGCAGTGTACTTTCATCTCTGTGAGAGTGTACTGACCCACGAGGAGAGCTGGTGAGTGTGTGTTTGTTCATAAGATTGCCAAGGACAGTTGTGTTTTTGTATTTCCTTCCTGGATCCGTGCATCCATTGCATTTGCAGTCTGCTTAACGCTCTTTTAATTGGCTTCTCCTACTCCTACACACTCACATTTAGAGTGACAGCACGTGTGATTTCTGTTGAGTAGCTTAAAGGGTAGACCTTGTTCCTAAACTAGATGCGCACACTCACACACAGCTGCTGCTCTTCTCATTTAGACAGCAGCACGCCTTGTTTCCTGTGTCAGGTTCCCTTTGGCTGCTGAATCTGTCAGAGAGCTGTCCCTCTGGTAATCCATACATCCTCATCCGTGTGCGTGCGCCGCTGATTGGTGGCTGGTTCACAGTCATTTTACACCCATAAAGAGTGATGTGCAAACTTCCTGCGCTTATTTTACGAGCTTTAGATTTAGTTTTTATCGTCTGCCGCTTCTTGAACTCACCGCATCGTATTTCTCAGAGCAGATGTAGCTGCTGTAGAACTTTCTTTTATTGCATGCCGCTTGCTAAACTATTGCTGCACTTTTACACCCTGAAAAGAAAGTTTTGCTGCTTTTACAACCTGCCAGGAGGTACAAGGAGCAAATGGGCGGTTACTTTTCTGTGAGACTGCACTTAGTCTGTTTAGGCCAATACACAACATGGAAAATTGCTCGTTGATGTGAGCGTGGGCAGGAGACTGCAACGGCTGGTTGGAGAGAGAGAGAAAACAAGCATCCTCAGGTCATATTTCATAGTGCAGTGACACTATTACATCATTAATTTTGGGCAGAGACTACATAGTTGTACTGGGAGAACATATGAATAAATAATGCCACTGATTCATGTTTCATTTTTTAAAAGGCAGATTAATTTACACCAAGTTGTAATCGGGAGGTTTATTCTTATATATACAC
>NW_024582404.1:564551-596433 GCF_018398535.1 Haplochromis burtoni | reverse complement strand
CCATGACGTTGGGAACAATAAAGTTATGAGCTGCAGTTTGCATGTTTTTAATGAATAAATTGACCCAAGATTCACACCAACACTTCTTTCTTTCATCTCCAGCTACTCGCAAAAGGCCATTCCTCTGTCATTTCATCCCAACCATCGTCTTTATTCAAGTGTCAGTCTGTGATTGGTTAGCCAACTGCAGCTGGTCCAAAACGCTGCAGCACAGTCTCTAACTGGCACACACAAGCAAGTCCAGATATCTCCAGTACTAGCATCATTACACTGGCTGCCAGTCAGTTTTCAAAATGATTTCAAGATTTTAATATTTGTTTTTAAGGAGCTGCATCGGTTAGAGCCCTCGTACCGTCTGATCTTTTCGATTTGTACACTCCTTCAAGATCACTGAGGTCTGCGGACCAAATGCTCCTTGCTGTCCCGATTAAAGCACAGAGGAGACCGAGGCTTTGCTGTGGCTGCTCCTAAACTGTGGAACAGATTGCCCCTTCACGTCAGGACCTCCCCAACATTAGACATTAAAAAAACCTTTTGAAAACTAACTTTTATTCTCTGCCTTTTAAATCAGAAGGAGTTGTGACTACTAGGTTAGGGCTTTTCAATATAACGATATATATCGGATGACGATATAAAAACGTCTATCGTTTCATTTTACGCTATCGTTTGTTTCGTGATGTCGCAAAATAAACTGCAATATTTTTTCATCGTTTTCATGGTCACTGTAGTGGTTATATTAATTTCTTAAAGTTCTCTCTTTCTCTTATATTTAATATAACCACACTACGAACGGACAAGCGCCTGTTTTTATGCGTTGTCGTTAGCAACAATGATGGTAAAACCATCGCGTGTCCGCTTGTTTATTTTCCACATAAACCTTTCACAATAAAGCTCAAGATCCTGTTGAGACTTTTCTGAATCACAAATAAATCCCAAATGAATCCCGTGAAAGAGCAGATTATCTACGGATGAGAAGCAAAAAAGAGTCGCCAGGTGCTAAAAAATAAACCTTAGACTCAAACGTTAGAGCAGGCTTTTCCCCGCAGCACGCCGTGTAACAAATACTCACAAGCGGTCGTTACAACTTATGTCTAAAAATGTATCGTTTCATGCATCGGTTAAAACACTCGACTCCAGCTACACAACGCCCAGCTGGAAACACTTCATGCAGGTCGAGCTGCCCGAGATTCACAGAATTTACAGAAAATGTTACATTTTTGTGATTTATATCGTTATCGGACGATAGATGTCTTATATCGGGATATGAGATTTTGGTCATATCGCACAGCCCTATTTTATGTTTCTTTTCTTATATTCTGTCATCTGGTCCTGTTTTGTACAGCACTTTGGTCAACAGCTGTTGTTTTGAATGTGCTTATAATAAATTAGACTCTGACTAACATTTGCCCTCTTCATCTCATCCCATAACTGTGAACGTGATGCTGGAAGGATACCTCACAGATTTTTGCATCACTGGTTTCAGATTTTTCAGCCGCACATTCATGACTTGTGGCAAGCATTTTGAGTACAGTGAAATCATTGTTCATGTCCATGCCATTACGCCACTGATACAAGAACCACTGATACAAGACAGGATTCATCCGTGCTTTCATGTTGTTTTCACCAATTTCTGACCTCCCCATCTGACTGTAGCAGCAGAAATTGAGAGTCATCAGACAAGGCAATGTTTTTCCAATCTTCTACTGACCAATTTCAGTGAGCCCATTTGATTTGTAGCCTCACTTTCCTGTTATTAGTTGAAAGGATTCATAACGGTTGTGATCTTCTGGTGCTGTAGCCCATCTGTCTCAAGACTCAACAAGTTGTGCATTACAGATCCTAATGAGAAATTAGAGTTACTGCTAGCTGGAAGCATCAGCTGCCCAATCTCCTCCAATTTCAACAAGAAATTTTCACCCAGAAAACTGCTGCTCGCTGGATATTTTCTATTTTTCAAACCCTTTCAAACCAGTTTTAGAAATACTCAGAGCAACCATACATGTTCAGAGTTAGTTTACATGTCTAAACTTTCTGTCGTGTGATTGGCCAATCTGATATCTGTGTGAATGAGCAGTTGAACAGGTGTTATAAACAACAAAGCTGATTACACCATCGTTGAGTTACAAATCGTTATGATAATGGACACAAACCTGCTTAGTTACTAACAACAACACATTCTCATCACTTCAAATCCTGCTGTTACCTGCAGATACCGGGATACCAAACTACTCCCTCCTCCTTTGATGTCTGAGCCATGGCACATCAGACACAATGATATTTTACTACTCAACTTAGAGGTCCTCTTTTGAAGAGTCTGGATCAGGAGGCTGGATGGTGGCTTTGATAGCTTCCTGTTTTGCACTTTAATTCGCCGGTCTTCAGGCATCCGTTTGTTTTTACTTGCTTTCTTACTTCAGCTTTCACTTGCTAGACTAAATTAGACTAGACTAAATCATCTGGTTTGGGAAAAGATTGTGTTTTTGGTTAAAGTATAGTACACTGAGAAATGGCCTTACCTGTTGTGTTTAAATGACCTTTATTGCCCAAATGTGGGAGATCAGGGACTGGATGGAAAACAAAACCTTGTGGATATTAAGATGCCACCAGCGGTATTTGGTGCCCTTGCAATGAGAATGGGTTTTTGTTACTGAATAGTAGTAGTGGGAATGGGGAATTGTTAATGAGTGATTCATTAGTCATCACTTGCCTAGTAACTGCTGATTCGGGACTTTTCCTTTCTTTCAAGAGGAAGTTGAGAGCACACATTAACAGCAGGTGATGTGGACATAATCCTGATGTAATGTCAACGTTAAGTATGAACAACATAAAGAAAGTGGAATGAGGATGATTATGGTCAGTTTATTCATAATTTATATTTTTGAGTAATTAAGCAAACGCTTGAATCCCTTTTTGCAAAGTCTTACTTTGATATTTTTATGTACAAGAAGCGAATCAGTCGAGCGCCCTGGTCGTGTGCATCGAGGCGAGGATGCCGTATTTAAGGGAGGCAATGGGCCAGTTCAAAGATTGCTGTATTCCCATTTCAGCTGTTACAGTTTACTCTTAAACATTAGATAAAGTGAAGCAGAAAACATTTAAAATTTGGTGTTAAATATATATAGAGGAAAGCTGATGTGCTACTGCAGTTTTTAAGTCAGCGATGCCAGCTGGCGATGTTGTTTCTGTATCATTAAGCACGAGACGTGGCCTTTAAATCACAGCGCACCACTTATAAGGACATTTCGGGTGTCATGTCAACACATTTTAAGCTTTCGTGCGTCATTTCACAGCGTTTTGTTCCCACTCTGGAGAGATAACTTTAAATTAACAACCCTGACAAACGGCAACATCTCGGGGCCCGAGGCTTAAGCAAGTACAGCGCTCGTTCCTCAATCACAGGGTCAGCAGTTCAAGTCCTGGCCCCCAGCCTTTCCAGATAGCAATTTAACATTTGTTACGTGCCACCCACCCAAACCTCCTGACCCCTGTTCATGAAGCATTTTAAAAATGTAGTTCAGTCTAAGGAAATGCGAACATGAGCCGTTTGTGACTTTCGTGCTGAAGCGAGACGTGAAATGCGATACAGCAAACGCTCTCTTACTTAATTCATTAATCCAGAATAATTTGTGTTTGTTTGTTTTGTTTAATGAGATGTGTTTTGGATGTTGTGTCATATTTGTAGTGGGCCATTTTCACACCAGTTCAGGCACCATTCCAGTCACACTCCCTGAGGTTTTTATTTATTTTTACTTGCTTTTAGTCTTATACTCGCCTTCTTTTCCTCTTTCTCTGTCATCATTTCAGTGTTTGTCTTCATGTGTCTTGGTTATTTGGTTGTTCCCTGTTTCACTGTGAAGATTAGTTTTCTAATTTTTCCCTATTTGTTTCGGTTTGACTTCCCATTTTTGTTTCCCCTCCTTTCTACCTGCTTGCCCCACCCCCGTCTTATTCCTACCTGTGTCTTGTTTGGCTCTTATCCCTCTGTGTACATGCATGCAGCTATGTCTTCCTTTGTCTTTATTAGATCATGTTGTTTCCATCTTTTATCACAATTGCCCATTTTTAGTTCATCTTTAAGTTCTTTATCTGCACTTGGATCTATTTTTTGATCTATTCTGACAGTCTGTTGGTCACTAACATTATGCAACGACCATCCAGTATGTATGGAGTTTGAATACAGTGCAAACTAGAGATTTAGATCATTTGGTTTAAAACAACCAAATACAGCAATGCCATTAGCCTCGGTGAAGGAGATAAGTACCTTGGAGCCAAGTTGGTAGTGCTAAAATAAGAAAATTGTGCATTTGCGTGATTTGTATGTGGTTTTAAGTAGATTTAAAGGTTTTGAGGACAAACATAGGCCTTCTTAAAAGGTAAAAAAGAAAGAAAGATAGGAATGGGATGCAGTTAAATTGGTTGTGAATGTGCAACATGACACTGGTTAGTATAAATATGTAAGTTTGAGTGGTAGCCAGTAATGGTGCCAACAGGACATCCTCTGACCTTTCCCCTTTTCTTCTCTCTGATGGGTCTGGAATTACCGGAGCAGCTTCATGAAACATTATCCAGCTGGTATTCCTCCAAGTGGGATTGCAGTTGTGTTGCAGCGCAGGTCTCCAGCTCTGCTCACAGCTGCCCCAAATTAAAATTTGGTTACAGATTCATAAGCTCCCCAAATCAAATCAGAGCGTCAAAATGGGTCAGAAATCACTCGTCATTAATTTTTAACTTCTTCATTCCTCTGAGGTGAAAAACAGCGATTTAAAAAGTTGCTCAGCCTCAAATTTCTGGTTACGCTGTAGCTGGGAGACGGAGGGCTGCCGCCTACGTCACCTAACATGACTTTCACCGTGCCCAAGTGGTGTGTTATTAAAGTTCTTGCTCGTGTACATGAGCGAGACGTTTGAGGATAACGCTTTGCAGTCCGAGCCACTTTCAGAGCTCCTATGTCCATATTTTTAAGATTTTAAAACAATGGCGGCACTTCTCTGAGCTATCTAAATATATAAATTATTTACATTCTGTTTGTTTGTCTAAAAGCTGCTGTTCTTTTGTAGGAGCGATTCACTGTAGCCTGCCAAGACCTGCCAAGGTGTTGGAGGTGAAAATTGGAAGCTGGAGGGATGATGATGTGTCTGCAGTGGGATCACTGTGAGCTGACAGGAGCAACAAAACAGGAACAAATTAGACAGATTTGTCAAACAGATTTCAAATTATGCAACGTGGCTTCAACCTGAAATCCTTTTGAATGAATGCAAATGAGTTTTGTAAGATGTGAGGAACCTCTACACTGGATAATGAATGAGTCAGCTCCTCCAAAAGCTCAACAATGAAAGGGAACAAACTTCTCAGATTGAACGCAGGAAGCATGCATTATGTATCACAGCGGGCCTGTGAGATGAAATGCAGTATGTGATTTAGTTTCTCGGCTTTCTGTTCACCTGCATCTCAGCCATTGCGCGCTGTGTTGTCTTTGGCTCACAGAAAATTTGGAAAGGCTAAAACAAAAGAGACAAAGTATAAATCCCTGAATCAAACTAAATCTGTAGTGCAGCACAAATGGAGTCCGAGCAGCGTCAAAACTTGTGGCTGGACTTGTGGCATAGATTTTTCATTAGAGCTAATGGGTGGTGAGACAGAAGCGGTGAATTATTGAGCGAAATGTTTTTCCTTCCTCGCTCGTCGTTACAGATCTCTGCACCTGGCTTGTTGTAAACTTTCCCCTATCAGGACTTTTCCTGTGACTTCATTTATGAATTATGCAAATTTTATCAGTTTGTGCTTGTTTTCTCCTCATGGCATCTTAAGTAAAATAAACATATTAAAAAATGCATCTTAAAGAGTTCACTGCTGAGGTGTTTTAGTTTGGCTTTATTTGCAGCACACCATCATATAAAAGCTGTTTTTCCTTTTGAGTCAAGTCACTCTTTTCAAGCTGACATGTTTATTGTTTTGTGCAATAATTGCAAAAATACAGCAGTGACAAATTCCTAAAGTAATTATGAATCTGCTCTGTGTCACAAACCCAGCTTTTGTTTTTCTGTCCACGCCTGTGTGGCTTCACTGCTAATCTCTTTCTTGTTGGTGGACTCTGACTCTTTTGGGCCATCTGTTTGATGATCCAGAACCCATTACGTGCTCGATGCTGATATTTGGCTGCAGGAGCGATAGCAGCTATGGTAGGGTGAGGGCAGACAGCTGGATTTATGGGTGCTGGGAGGCCAACGATCAGCCAGTCATTTGTCATGTCTTACCAGCAGGCCCTCTAATTGGACCGGAGGCATGGGGGAAAGTTGAATCAATGAGCTAAGCCACAACTTTTAAACTCTTCCTTTCTCTTTGTGTGGCTATTAGCCTAACAATGCTAACCCTGTGGCAGAGGACACCGTCTCCTGCTTTGCATGCAGATTCATTAGTTGCTAGATAGCTCGTACTGGGGGTCAGTAATAAAAAAGATGCGAGACAGGCTGGGAAATTCATGATTAAACCATTGAGCAGAAAGAGTCGTCCCCTTTGTGAGTGATTTGAATATTTGCCAACGCTTCGATTAAATCAGGCTTTTTGGCCGAGACTGTGACAGTTTTAGGTGTCCTTCAGCTGGGCAGCTCTATAACTTTGCTCGTTTTCACAGCTTGCCTTGTAAGAAATTAGCATATAATCAGCTGGCTGACACCGAGGGAAGTTGTGGGATGAAGCAGTTAAACGGCAGCAAATGAATGAATTTGAATTCATTTCAGCCGTGTTTTATTTGACAAAACATGAGCAACAAAGCTGCTGCCCTCTAAAAAGAGAAATGCTAACGCTCCTTCTGCATCAGCTGAACGATGAGGAAGCAGCCCGAGAGCAGGAAACGATGCTGAGGAAGTAAGGCCTGGTTTGTCCACTGCATCTCTATTTTCTTTTTTCTTTTAAACAAAACCCATGCATGAAACAGCACATCTCCCAATCTTGCAGTATCTTGATATCTGCAATTTTGCAATGCATTGTGAGTTGATACTTCATGATATCTTTGCAACCGAAGAAGAAAATGTGCAGAAAAACGAAACATTAATTCTGTAGGTTTTCACTTCATTGTGGTGTCAGTCTGTTTTATCATCATATTAACTCTCACATTTGCCCCGTTCGTCAGGGTTCTTCAATTTCTTATTCATTATAAGTTTGTTAAATTCTGTTCACTTCACTGTAATACAAGTCAAGAATAAGAATAAGGTTTAGTTTCAAAACGTTTAACTTTTAATACGTTTACCATCCACACCGTTGTTACAGGGACGCCTAAAGCTGAGACTCTTGGAGGCACTGCCGTTTCAAGGGGGAGAAACTATGACTTCTTGCTTTCTGCCTCTGCGTTAGTTCTTCATCAGTATTTTCTATAGGCATATACAATCGCTGCACATGTCAAATTAAATAAAAAACATATTAGATGTTATAACAACTCCAACTGAAAGCTCACCAAAGCCACCCTGAGAACCCATCCATACCACTTCACATCAGTTTGGCTTTGAAATTAAAGCCGTAATTTAATTTTTGACTTGGAAAAACAAAAATATAAACCAAAACTCAATCTGTTAATTAAAGAAGAAAGATTGTCAGTAATTAGTTGTGTTTCCAAGAACAGCAATGAACTTTAATTTATTGTGATTACTGCTCTGTTAATGTTTGATAGTGGGTCAGAAAAAGAAATGCTAGTTTTAGCAATTACAGTAGGTGAGGTAACATTTAACAGTGCTGTTAAAGTCAATGTGCAAACTGATACTTTTCCCCCAGCAGTGTCAAATTACCCAATACTTCCGATTTCCTGTTGCATTATTGAAACCTGGCCCAGATATCCATAGTTGTGAATACAACTTATTGCTTCGGTGTGATCCCGTTGATCAGCTGCAAATACAGAGTTGTGTTGACAGAAGCGGGTTCCCTTGAGGAGCAGCAAGAGTGTTTTTGCAGTGGTCTGAAGCGCCTCAGTCAGGGCTGTTTGGCTGCTTTAAGCCATCATGTCCCACGATTGAATTTGCCTCAGTAATAGCTTTAGTTTCTATCAGCTCCTGCCCCAATTTTAGCCCAATTACATTTTGCTTGCTGGGCAGCCTGCCTTTCTTCACACTTCTCTGTTTTCAATGGGAAAGTCCAACTAGTTCAACTGACAGCTCAACAAAACTGGGGCCTGTTAATGTTTGACTCTACCTTTTGTTCTTGATTGGATTTTAATCGAAACTGCCACTTAATCCCATGTAGGGCCAACCAAGTCCTCCCCTCGCTCTGTTTTCATCCAGGGAGAATTGACTCGGAGATGCTGGTTGTTTTTCAGCTTTATCCTGTTTGAGATTCAGCGAGGAAGGCACGCTTCTCACTGGGAGCTTCCCACTGTGACCACAGCCTTCTGATGCTGGCTGCTGAACAAACTAATGGAGGTTAAAGCTGCACTTCTCTCATCACTTAGCTTTCCACTTAACTGATAAGAACACGGCGTCCCCTGTGCTCTCTCTGCTTGTAACTGTGAGACGTATGCATGCAGTACGATAAGAGAAATGGTCATAAACAATAAATATCCCCACAAACAGTCACTGGTTTTGCAGTAAAGCTGGAAAGATTAATCAAACAAACCAATAATAAGGTGAATATGTTCTAGTCAAAATAATTTATCATATACTTTTTGTAGTGTTGTTCTTCCCATCGCTGCAGAAAAATCCATCTTTATTTATAATTTATTCATTTGACATTAACTATAGATACCCTATACTTCATTCAAGTGGCTCTTTTTGGGATGTAATGAAACCTGGCAACCTTCCACTTCGACTTCCACACTGCAAACTGCTTTGTCGTGCAGAAAGCCTTGACCAGAATGTACTGTGTGCGAAAGTTATGGATCTATTTTCTTCTTTATGAAACTGGAGACATTCAGCCATGTTGGCTGAGCTGGCTCTGGCCTAAATCGAATCTGAGGCAGAGCTCTTTCTCCAGGGGACGAATGAAATAAGCCTTCAACTCCTTAGATGTTTAATCAACGAATCCCAGGTATGGGTCCCTATAGGGGACAGTCTCATTGGGAGGGGATGGGGAAGGAATTGCTACTACCGCTCACACTGCTGTCTGTATAGCTCCCATTGCTCGGACGTGTCAAAGCAGGAGGGAGTCGGTGTTTCTTGAGAAATCCTTGCCCTCCTGCCCTATCCTCTGTAAGAGGTCCGTGTTTACAGTGAACTCTGGGTCAATCCCATTTGGCTTGTCGTACACTCAGGAGGCAAACGACGTAGATCTGCAACAGAGTGTAACCTCCTGGATCTGGCCGAGACCTCGGCTGAAATGGACTCGGCCCCTGAGCCGCGGCACCCCGGTGCCAATGCAGTCAGACACCCATGCTATTAGCTGCTGTGCTAATTTTACACAGCTCTATTAAGAATGAGTCACTGCCACGAATGGCAGCCACAGAGCCATAATGGGAAAGTTATTTCTGAGGGCATACCTGCATGCACACAGGCTTATTATTAACCCCAGTGACCCCTTTAACTAAATTATATTTAAGCTGTCCAAATCTTTCACATGATGCCCTTTTCTTGCACTTACAGGTTATTAATATAATGTGACATGCCCATCCTTCAAAATACACCCACTGTGTGTGTGTGTGTGTGTGTGTTAGGGAAAAGGTGCTGTAACACGTTTGGGTGAAATGCTTGTTTTATTTTAAAAATCTTTTAAAATAACAGCGAAATAACTTTGCTGTGAATATGATAATGCTGAGTGATGTTCACTTTGAACCGATTCCTTTAGTGAAAAAAATTATATTTTACAGAAAATAATCTTTGTGAGAAATAAAAGTTGATGAGATTTACTATGTTGGTACTATGTTTTGTATAATCTGTACAAATCCATCTGATCAACATTTCAAAAAACCCCTAAAGGTTTCTGTTTACTATAATACCATTTTCTATGACAAGTGCAAATGTCAGCATTAAAATGCTAATGGTAGGCTTCTACGGTCTCTAGTCTGACTCATCAGGTCTCATTTAGCCACTTTTTAGTGTATAACAAGTGGCTAAATGTGAGCATGTGTAGAAATACGGCACATGCAAACACAGGTAGGGTCTTTATCTTACTGTATAACAAGACTCTTTGTATTCGTTTGTATTCCAGTACTTTTGATAACAATCACTTTTCTAAATGAAAGAATTGTTGAGGAGCCCGCGGTTCTGCTGTTCCGGTCCAGTCAGAATAATTTCCCATTTCTATGTTTGCTTTGATCCTCTTTTAGCCTGTCGGCCAATCTGTCGGAAGGCCATGCGACACAGAATAGATCATCGTTTTAGAGAGATTGGTTGGTATGGTGGATCTTTTCTGAATTACGGTCAGGATGTCACACTTTCACAGTGACCATACTTTTAAACCTCACATTCAGAAAAGGCCAGGAGGGAAGTATCTTTGGTCCTTTTATAACAAAGAGATTAAGAGGGAGCAGTATATTCGCTGTGACAAACTGCTCTGTGGAGTCAGAACAGGTGACCTCGGAGACGGTTCAGGACAGTAGAGTACAACTGTGTGCCTTTTAGAGGCAGTCTGCTTTTGTGTTGTAGCTAGATTGCTTTTTCTTGTAGTTGAAAATATGTGTGCAATACACTCGAATGTGGGTTCATACAGTATATAAAATTCATTTGGGTCAGTGCTTCTGTTGTCAAGAATTTGCAGCAATTTATATTTGGCAGACGTTTCTGCTCTTACATGTACATATTCAGAAGGTTGAAAGCTGGGAGAGCAGCAGCAGTAGGAGGGAGGTGGAGGTGGGTTGCAAAGCAGCTTACAGATGAGCACTTTAAGTAGGCAGGTTAAAGCAGCTTACATAGCAGATCCTCTAGTTTTGCTAATAGAATGTGTAGAAGGATATCGGCTGATGCATCAGCTGATTGCTGGTTTTGAGATCAGCTGATCGATGGGGATTGTGGATGAACTTGACCTCAAGGCGTGCCTGAAGTAAGGCTAAAGTTGTATTGGTCTTCTGATGTAGTTTGAGAAAAATGAAGCTGCTACTTTATGTGGCTACATCAGCGTGTTTGTTTGAACGTTGTCAGTGTTGCTTCATCACGTGTGCGTTTCTGTCACAGTAAAGGAATGCCTACTTGGGAAAACTGCCGCATTCGATTGAGACCCACCTTCCCTTCCCTTGTGAAGGTCGCTCCTCCCTCCTGGAACATTGATACTCTTTGCAGAGATTTGTTATGACTCATTTGCTGTCACATAAAGCTCGTTATACATCTGGCCACAGCTGTGCAGAGTTGCACATCCACAAACTCACAATTAAACACATGTACGCAGATGCATAAACAGTTTAATCTGCACTACAGGGAGCGCGTTAACTTACATGCTCTCTCCAGGTGTGTCTTTCACCTCCACTGGCTGTGTCCCTAATTAAATTTTTACTCTCTCATCTCTGCCTGTGTGTCTTTCAAAGTAACCTATAACTACTCTGACATCGGACTGCATGCTTAATGCATGACTTTCTTTTGTGTTTTACTTTTTAAAGTACTTTTTTTCCAAGTAGGTCTTCTGAAAATGGTTTAATGAGGTCAATAGAACAAAGACAATCATAGACTTCTCTGCAGCCAGTCTTTTTGCATCCAGAGAAGTTGGCCCTCTGTATCCATTAGAAAAACAACACACTTTTCAGACCTGGAAGCTACAGCTAAGTGTAAAACGTTCCATAAATACTCCTGCACATAATTTGGGGCTGTATTTAACATGTTATTTTCACCTCACAATCTGTAAGACTGTTTTATGGAGCAGATCACTGACCTTGGATGCGTGTGCAGAATAAAGCAATAAAACTGTGTGCAGCCATCTTATTTAGTCTTCTGTGTTTAATGGTGTTCTGTCAACTGATGATGAGATGAGATAGCAGTTTGTTGTCATGTCTTTTATCCAATTTCCGCTTTTTTATACGTGGTTGCAGTATGGGTAATGTTTATGGAAGTGTTGTTGCTTTTACACATCCACACTTGTTATCATACTTGTCAAAGTTCAATAAATAGATTTGTTGAAGTGAAACGGTGAAGATGAGTTCACTTTTCTGATGCCAACACTGTTGTCTTATTTTTGGATGGATGAATAGCAAGTTTAGTTTAAGATCCTCATTTCTCCTCATTTAAAAATAAATGTCTCCATATGTAAGAAGGGTGCATGATCCGATTTGGTCTTTTGTATGTCTAAAGCTTTAAGCACAGCACTTTGATGTTTAAGGATGTCATTTGTAAACAAAATCTAGACATGATGTGAGTGATTTCCTGTTGGTTATGAAGTGGTGCTGAGGTTTGCACCCAGATCCAAGCCTGCAGTAACCTTTGAAGTTCTTTCTTTTTGCCTCGCCTTGTTCGCTACAGCTGATCCTGAAAATAAGACCATTATACAAATGCAAGCACAGCTTAAATTACCATTTTAAATGAAGCGCAGCCATTGGGATGGACAGTCACCCCACCTCTCCATGAAGGCTCTACTTCATAGCCACATCTGCCCATGGACACTCCCGTCATGAGTGGGTTATT
Organism: Haplochromis burtoni; assembly: GCF_018398535.1. Classification (NCBI taxonomy): domain Eukaryota; kingdom Metazoa; phylum Chordata; class Actinopteri; order Cichliformes; family Cichlidae; genus Haplochromis; species Haplochromis burtoni. Next base: position 583,912 of record NW_024582404.1, on the reverse strand, counting down.
AATCATTTGGCTAAATCGGATTTATGTGCTGTAAGATGATATATGGGGGGCATATGCAGGCACTGGAATATTGATTTCATTTTGGCTTTAAGCTCAGACATCGTCAGCTAGGTGTTATGAGCTATTGACAAATAGCAGGCATCCAAAAGGGTGAAGCCAGCTGGCGGAGCTGATCTCTAACTTTTCTGCCTTTTTGCCCTATCTCATTGTCTAGTTGGCCATGGTGTTCGAGGCTTTTAATCAACACAGAAGTAGTTTCACACTACCTGCCGCAGAAATCCTTCAGTGTTTTACAACCTTAAGTGTAGAGGATGATAAGAGTTCAAAATGTGAAATGGTTTTCTTATGGTGGTGCTCGCATTTTGCAAACTGCAGCAGTAAAACCTTACTCCATAATCATGGAGCTCATACAAACCACTGCAGTGAGCAAGAGAGGTGCGATTCCCCCAAACATGGAGCTTAAATTACATTTAAGATCATTTCATATTCGTGTTCTGTATTTGAGATGCTCAATTACCACATAGTTTTGTGCTAATTAGTCAAAAGTAAAGTCCCTTAGGATAGTTTCATTATTATTATTATTCTATTTTTTCAATCCCAGACCTGGAAATTTCCAAGTGAGTGAGCCAAGCAAACATTTTCTCTTAGATTATTATGTACAAAGAGGCCTGTGTGTTTGCAGTCTTCTGCCCCAGCTGTCAACGTCAAATGACTTGTTGGTGTGTTTAAATATGGCGACGATTAAACGAGTAATGTTGTTTTCCCGCAGCGATAAACCAAGCGTGACCTCGGCCATTTTTAATGCCTGCTTCAATCTTTGTCTCGACAGAACAACACGTCATGGAGGCCGCAGTCCTGTCAGGAGTGTACCTGCTATGGTGATGTGGCCATCTGTGGGCCCACCCACTGTCCCAACCCCCACTGTGACCTGCAGAGGGTAAGATATTTTACATTTGACAAATATGCACTTTTTCTTTTTGTCCCCTGTAATTATTATGTCCAGGTGAGCAATCAATCAGTTTACCTAGTGATGTTATCTAATGTTGTTTGTTACATGCCAGTTTTTGCTTCTGGTTTTTGGGTTATGACTCATTTATATTAGAGCGAAAATAAGACAACTTCCCTGAAGCTATGAAAAATTGGGGCTTTCCGGGTGATTGCATTGAATTTTCCACAGTCAGAGACAATCGGAAGTGGTTGTAGCAAATAGCTGCTCGGTCAAAGGTTGAGCTTGCAACACCCACAACCTCTGGAGGATCACTCTTTATAACAAGGCGATTTTAGGATCGCCTGTTGGGAGACTAACTGTGTTCAAACAACTGCAGTCTGACTCGGACTGTTAGCAGAAATAAGCAAATGTTATTAACATTATTATAATGGTTTGAAATCTTCTTTGAAATCTGCTAGCTCATTTATTCAGCTTAAAATCTATGCTAACTTTAAAATTGTGAAGTTGCTAGTTCGCATGACTGAGGACTAAGAAGACATCAAACATTGACATTTCTTTAAAACCTCAGAGATACAAACAGGTGTTAGTGCCGTGGTGCAGTGAGACTTCAGTAAAGGATAAATGATGAGGACCCCACGGCAGTCATACTGGAGCATACGCTGTATTCGTGCAGATTTTGTTTAAACTTCTAACAAAGTAGTTTTGGTGCATAAACAGAAGTAAACAGAAATTCAATGACCTGAATACAACATGGGTTGTATTCAGCGGCTGAGAGGAGGCAGCAGAAACACTTAGCATGACAGCTAGAAACTTACAGTGACACTGGTACTGGGAATTCGGCTGCTGTCTTATCATACATGAAGCGAGCAGTGTTCGTACAACCAGTAATGTTACTTTGAGTTAGTGAGGTGAAGAAATTAGGTTCATCTCAGTCCATACGTCCATGTGCAAGCATGTTTCTCCCACACTCTACAGAGGGCAGTGGCACATACTTGTGACATCATTAAACATTAACTTAGGTTGTCTTAAAGAGAGACCACACAATTGTTACTGTTACAACCTGTTCATAAATCTCCCAAATGCGGCACAAATCAGTCTTCGAGCCATTAAACTACGTTGGTTACCCTTTTTTTAGGTACGAAAGCAGCATCCCTCCAATTGAAATTCATATTAAGCCCTAACTTTGTCTTAAAGTTAGGATTGCCCATCCACATATTGACAAACGTTATTTCAGCTGTCATCTCTACAAGCTGCTGAATTTCATCGACATAGTTGCCGGGTCAATGCTGGTCTTTTCCTGTGTGCATGGCCTTTGACATATAAAGCACCCTGTGCTGGAATGCAATTCATCAAGCAGACACAAACTAGGTAGACGAGCAGTATAAAAAGATCAGGAGAAACATCCAGAAAGTTAAAGAGAGCCGTCTGTGGGTCTTAATGTGACGGGACTGAAAATAGACAGTGATATGAAAATAGTCAGACTGTGTTTCCCTCCTCGTTTATAATATTATATTGCAATAGCAGTGCACAGTGCATGGCCACATTTATGTGTTGTGAAAAGGTTCTCAGTATTGCAGAGTCTTACACAACAAGTGAAGATTTTGCCTCTGTCAGTGCGCCCCAGGGTGGCTGTGGCTACAATGTAGCTGCCATCACTAGTGTGTGAATGTGTGTGTGAATGGGTGGGTGACTGGATGTGTAAAGCGCTTTGGGGTCCTTAGGGACTAGTAAAGCGCTATACAAATACAGGCCATTTACCATTTACCAAGATTTTGCATTTTCAAATGATCACAAATGGAATTATTTCTTGATAGCGATTTAAATCCGTGGCCTTGGAAGTTCAGGAGGTTCACCTTTGCTTTGTGATATTTTTATTTCCTTTTATCTCCTTCTTTACAAGCACAAATCCACTTTCAAGGACCTGTTAAATCACTTTCCTTTGTGCGTTGCCCTTACAACAAGAATTCATGAACTGGCAGACTATTGTGCAGCCGAGTCTGGCAATTGCACCATTTAATTTGGCACAATGACAAATGTTCAGTGAGCGTTCGTTCCAGCACCTTTTCTTTGGGCCCATTTTAATTCACATGAACACATTGTCAAAAATGTTTTCTCCCGTGCTTCTTCTCAGATGTGATCTAAACATCAAGCCTGCAGTGACAGCATCAGATTCAATCCCAACTCTGAGCTAAGGCAACAATCGATGTCTAATGAATTCCACTCCGCTGCCTGGCAATCCAATGTTAATTAAAAATTAGTCATCATGCTCAGCGAGCTGTGTGCTCCCTCTCCATTTAAAAACCTCTTGTAATGTGACTTCCTCTCACCTACACTGATTAAACAGAAATAAAGCTTCAGAGATTTTATCATCTGACAGTCTCCGATTATGAGGCTTTCTTTTGAAATCCAAAGCCATTATCTGCAAGCTTAACACCCCCTCCCACTGTGACCTTCCTAAAACGCATAACTAAATGCCCGCAACGTTCGACACTGTGGGTTAATCAGCTTTCCTCGATCTGCAAAGGAGTCCTCTCACTGTCTCTTAAAGCCGCATATTGTGTAGCGTGAACTGACGGCGGATGATGACACTGTGGCTTTTATCCCTTTTAAGCCGCTGTTATCAAATCGTGTGAAAAAATAAAATTATCAGGTAAAATAAAAAGAGTTTGCTGATGCTACTACAGGACCTTTTGTTGAATAAATTTTGATTTGAAACCTTTTTTTAAATGTTAATGACTAATAGAAAGTGTGGGGCATGAACGTTTTTTAGCTTCCAAAGGAGGTCAGAAAACGTTTGAGAAATTGAAATTGCAAAGAGGAAAAAAAAAAAAACCCCCAGAATATGTTCTACTCTATAATCATGTTTTCATTCTAAATCTTCCTAAAACTATTAACATTTTTTACCATTGCGAGCGTTTATAGTTTTTAAAAAAACATTTTGTTCCCCTTTTATGACTCGGATAACAGTGAGAGGAAATGTTTTCCATTTATTAATGCAATCATTCTGACCCTTTTATAACAAAATGCTAGAATTGAAAGCAGACATCAGCTGTATCAGGTTCTTGATCTTAGTAGTGCTAAGATTGAGATACTTCTTAGTTGTATCTCACTGGCACAGCAGGTAAGAAAGAGGCGACACAGCATGTGGAAATATGACCGTCTGACTGCATGGAGACAAACGCGACTGGGAACATGTGAAGCTTTTTAGGCTTCACATGAACCTGAACATAATTCATTTGACAAAAACGAGGACAATAAACAACCTCCGAATAGAAACTCCAGGGGTGCCTGACTCAGAGACCATGACATCAGTCGTTTAGACAGATGTACTTTGCACAATTGAAAGATAAGCAAGAAAACATCATGGCATTTTTTTTGTTTTATGGTATTTTACTTTATCATATAGTATGAAGGCATTTTTAAACATGTAAGTTTGTTAACGGATACAGGAGCTTATAAAGACGATTAATAGGACGGCCACAGCATTCAGGAAACATTAGAGAAATGAGTTTCATACATTCTGAATGTGTCTCTTAAAACGCCTCGAGATGCCTGGATAGCAGACAATTTATTATCACAGCATCTCAGTGCTGGAAGAGCCAGGACCCACTACAGCGAGCGATTGTGAGGTTGACGTGCACGTGTGTATTTCATTTGTATTTATGATTATTTTGCTTATAAGAGGATGACAAAAGCCTGCGTTGCCCAAACCTGCAACACTAATTAATGAGCTCGCCTCTCATGTTGAGCACTGCTACCAAAGAATGACAGGCCTGTCTTTTGCTCCCATGGCCACATGATCGTCCTGTAAGACACGGGACTCGGCTGCACTCTCGACTTTTTGAAGCTGGTTGGTAACATCACTGCTGAATTAATCACATTGAGAGGAGCTCACAGTTCAGCTGCAGTTTGTCGACTCAGAGCAAAGATGTGTGAAGAGCTCAAGACTGAAGTGCTGCTTTCGTTACCGCCGGCCTCCAATGTGCCCACGGTTCATGAGACAGATGGAGCTGAAAGCCTGAGCTGCACAGTAGAGACTTTGAAACACAGGCAGGAAACTCAGTTAAATTAGTCCTCTTCAGTGAATTGGCAAATCTTTCAAATTGTTGTTGGGAAAGTGTCATTTTCCCAGCAAATAGAGACTAATTCTGTGTAAACAATTAACTGGAAAAACTGCCATTAATACAAAATAATGTTGATACTATTCCTAAAGAAATGACAGCGTGTGTGCAGAGCCATTTATCTTATAGTCATGCAGGGATTTGCTCTTCAGTGTTTTAGAGAAGCCTATGTGCTGTAATTGCCTTAACTGTTGAACAAAAGCATCACTCTGGTGACAAATGAACTCTTGTTCTGTTTGATCCTAAACCGTCTCTGTTTGTTTGCACCAATAAAACTCAAATTGGATCAAATTCAGTTATGGTGATTCAATTTTAAGCAGTGGACAGAAAAGCGCGGGGGGACTCGGGGGACTGAAACCAAACAAAAAAAGATGAAAAGTTCAGGAGAGGAGACACCGAATCAAGAATCCACATATATGAAAACATCCAGGAGCTTCATCTCATAATGTTTATTTTATTTGCACAATTCAGTCATTGTTAAAATGGCTGAATTGACGCTGTTAAAATTCACTTCGGGGGCTTGTTTCTACTTCTAAATTTTGTGTGCTGTTGGGTGATTAATGGCAAGCTTCAGCTAAGATATGAACTCTGTCTTTTTCTTTATTTGGGGAGAACTATTACCTGCTGCACAGCTCAATTTCCATCTATTTGTTTCGCCCACTTGTTATTTCTACACTGATTTGTCATTTTTCCGGGTCTTTGTGTGCAATTTTGTCTTTCATGCTGCTTCAGTGTAGCTCTATTTGATTTTTTTTTCCCCCCACCATTTTTCATTTGGAAAAACACACTCTGAAAGCTCTGGGGGATCTTTTTTCTTCCCTTTCACAAATCGCACTCACCTCCTCCTTTTTCTTTTCCATGTCACTTCCATAAACATCACCGAAACCTCTAACAGGCTCTGCGTCTGGCACTCGCCGCTTTCACGTTCTCTTCCTGCTGCACAGCCGGCCTCAATTAGTGTGAATGGGCAGCGCAGTTAGAAGACTCTGTGTTGCATATGTTTTACTACCTCCATTCCACATGCTGTGTGCTCCTGATAGTCTTCATTGACTCATTATTCTGTGCACTGATGTGTTGCATGTCAGTTGATCTTCATGGAAATTGAGAGGCTGTATATTTGAAATGTGATGTATCCATGCTGGTTAACTCATTTCCTCTTTCTGATTGAGTTTCTGAGTGTGTTTTCTCCTTTTGTCAGTCTATTCATGTTTGTGTCTTTTAAAAAGGGCGAGCATTTGAGGATCCCCACCAACAAGTGCTGTCCAGAGTGCGCCTCCTCATCCCAGGGCTCCTGCCAGTACGAAGGAGTCATTTATGGAGTAAGTGATTATAAAAATGGCTGCTTCTCTTTCACCATACAAATTATTCAGGGTTGAAATGTTTACACCAGGATGCAGCAGCTATAGATCAGTTTGCCAGAAGTTTATTAAATCATTGTCTTCCTTTTCCTAATTCATCCCTTTTCCTGCTTCAACATGGCACAAACTCAGGTTCACAAAGAAAGTGACAATCGGTTTGTACAGACGATTCACCTCATCAACTTTCATTTGGGTGAACCGACAGGTTGACCGCGACCTGGGCCAACATCAGCATTTGATGCTTTTATGGTTAAATGGGAGGAAACCCCTGCAGCCAGGCTCTAAAGCTGTGTGGAAAACCTAAAATTAGGAAAATGAAGTCTGTAAAAGCAGTGCATTATTTCTTGGAATGTCATTGTTTCACGGTCGTGTGGAACGTAGAGTAGGGTTGAACTGAAAGCGAGCCATTTATTTAGGCTGATGACAACAATACGAAAAGGTAAAAGCTAAAATTTTAAAACACTAGGGCTAGAAAACAGCAAAGCAAGGGGAGCAGACTCTGTGACAAAGGCTACGTCCACACGTACACGGGTATTTTTGAAAACTGAGATTTTCCGTTTTAGTTTTAAAAAATAATCCCGTCCACACGTAAAGGCAGAAATGAAGGAAAACGCTGCCAGGAACATGCCAAAGCAGCAGGTGGCGATATATTCCTAACAGTGTAGAAATGTTGGCCAATCAGAAGTCTAGAAGCCTCGGTGGGAAAAAGTAAACAAAGCTGGGGCACAGGAGCAGAACCGAGTCGTATGTGTGGAGGGACAGTAACTGTGTGTGTATATGTAAGCATTTAAACACTGCAGAGAGTACAATTAACAGTAACAGTATTGTAGAAATTCATTTCACCGAAACAATAACGTGGCGCACAGTGTGACGTCAAAAAAGACGCACACCTTTGATGCTGCGTTTTCTCAGTTTTCCTCGTCCACACGTAAATGCAAAAACTGAGTTTTCAAAAATATCCACCCTGGCAGGCGTTTTTAGAAATCTCCGTTTTCAGTGACCGAAAACGCCATTTACGTGAGGACGAAAGGTGCAAACGCATAGAAAAATCTGCGTTTTCAAAAATACCCGGCTACGTGTGGACGAAGCCAAAGAATAAAGGGAAACATCAACTATATACACACACAGAACGGCAATCAGGGCAATGGAGGCCACCTGGGGAGAACAAGACACAGCTGAACTAAATCCCAGACGACGAGACAAGGGAAACAAAAGTAACAAAAAAGCACAAGGAAAACTAAATCAAGAAATAAAGTAAGACGTGAGATAACTACATGGGGAAAACGCATGAATCAACTTAATACACCGAGGGAGGAAATAAACGCAAAGGCAACCAGGGACAAAATGAATGACACAAAAGAAGAACACATGACGCAATCATCAACGACACTGAACCATGACACATGCCCAGTAATCATTTATAGATGTGTGTTTTCTCTTGTATGCCACCCTTTTCTTAAAAAAAATATTATAAAAGTTACTCAAAAAGTAAAAAATGTTCTGCGTGAACAAACCAAAGTCATTCAGCTCATGCACTGGTAGAGTTTGTAGACTCATGTCGACATGCTGTAGTTATTTGAAGGACTTGCATTGAATCGCCAGTCAAATCTAATAAAAATGTTTTAAAATTTTTTGCATTTGCCCCAAAATAAGGTTTTAAACCTATTATAAAGACTTTAATTCTCAATGGCTCTCGCTTCTATTGTCTCTGACATCACTTATGAGCAATAAGAATTTAGTCAGTCTAATCCTGTGTTTTCACAAAGCTGACAGGTCAGCCTGACTCGGGTATTTAGACATGCCTCCCAGTGTCTGACTGTTTGGAAACAAACGCAGCAACAGCTTCAGTTTTATTTCATTTTTTATTAGTTCATCAAAGTTGTTTTTTTCTTTTTGAACCTGCTGTTTCCTTCTCTGCCCTTATTTACAGGCTCATATCAGTCATTTGACACTGATGAGTTTGGAACTTGTAACTGCTCTTCAATACCCAACTCCTCAGTCACTTCCAAAACAAACTAATGCTAGTGTCCCCCCCGCCTGACAAAAGCATCTCTGGCTGTTTCATTTTCCATCAAGTGTCCTCTAGTTTAATGATGTTGGCTGCCATTTTGGATAGTAAACGACCTGAAGAGAAACGGGTCTTTCTTGGCAATGATTTTAAAGAGTTTGTTGGCATTGCTTGCCTGGTGAAGTAGCACTTGACATGGATCTGAACAGCGAGAGGAGAGATGAGTTTTGGAGAGGAGTAATAGCATTTTAAGAGTTTTGCTGCATCTTCTTTGAAGGGCAAAGAATAACATTGCATTGCTGCCGCTCCTTTTCCAGGAGACACAGTCTGGAACTGTTGACTTCTTCCTTTTTTACAGAAATACAAGGTCACACAGGATGATGATCCTTATATAACAGCATTCTTTGGAGACTTTTCTGAGTTTGAACTGTCGCTCTGCAAGAGCTAAAATACAGAATTTTAATTCAATACATCACTGGCAGATTTTTCCCTCAGTATTGAAAATAAGGGAAAACTATCCTGGCTGGTAAAACTATAAAGTTCTTAATTGTTTGCCACAGACTTCTTCCTGGGGTGAAAACGAATTTGGATAAATGCTTCATTAAACCTAAGACTAATTAAGTGTTTTACAAAGGTTTAAGAAGGATTTCATGCAGGTTTCTCAGCCTGACACCTCTGAAAATGAGAGAAATCAGATCTTAACTTCTATCATTATGACTGCAGGCATGATGGACCTGCTGATATCTCATTTAGAGTGAAAGAACTGCTCTGGTCTTCCACGGTATCCACAAATGGATGTATAACAGATGGATATCGAAGTCTCTGTAATACCTCAGAATGACTGTTTAATCTATCCTGTTCTGTCAGTCACAGAAAAGAAACATCTTCATGGTTTGCATGAACATACACTCGCCTGAAGTGATAAGTCTTTCATACATGTGTGAAGAAAAGCCTGGGAAAATCACCAACAGGCTTACAGCACTGCAGTTTAGCTATCAGTCGAAAAGCTGTCGTCAACTTAAAGTTTTGTACAAACTTGAATTAGATATATGCATGTCAGCGTTCAAATGTTAAGGCAATGCCTTTTCACAGCGTGCCTCCCTATCTACATTCGCATACACCCTCTTATATTTTAATCAGGGTTTTGCTCCTTATCGCTTCTTCTCATGGTCTCTCTTTGTTCTGAAGATCTTCTGCCCCTCTGCGACTCTGCTCTCTGTCACTCAGGCTTAGTCTTACAAAGTCGTCACGTTTACAGAAAGAAAACAGCTTTCCTCTTGTCACTGTCTCTCTGCTGTTTCCTCGTCTTTTTCTTTGCACCCTCGTTGTATTTCTCTGTGTAACTGTCACTTGGTTTCTTTGATTTCCACAGCATGACAGTCAGTGGAGTCCCTCGCCTTGCTCAGTGTGTACTTGCTCCGGAGGGAGCGTATCCTGCAGCACTCGCCCCTGCCCACATCTCACCTGTCCCGGGGATCAAAGCCTGTTCACCCCAGCCGGGGAGTGTTGCCCCAAGTGTGCCAGCAATGGAGGTGAGGGCTAAATTAGGGCTAACACATAGCATATTTTGTAGATTATAGGTACCGCTTTTTTTCCACGCAGATTTCTGTTAAATGATCATAACTCTGTGTAGATACATGAAAAACATGTTGCATCTCATGGAAATTGTTTGCTTCTTTTCATTAATTTAGACAATAATTGATCTTTAGATATCTCTGAAAGGGCATCTACAAATGGGTAGGATGAGTACGATATATGCAAACAAAGCAAAACTGTGTGGTGGTGACTATGGATATGATTTCTTTTTGTTAGTTTTCAGGAGTAAATGAAAAAGGAAAGACTTTGCAGATGCGTCACATGCTTTGTGTCATGGTTTGCTCTGAGGATGCAGGACCCAAACGCAGGACTCACACACAGGAAATTTATTGCTGGAAATCACTACTACGAATACAAAACAAAAACCCGAACACTAGAAAATAAACCAGGAACTAGGAATCACTTGGCACACAGAGGGACGAAACACAGCATAGTGAGGGTCCAATACGACAACTACCAGAGAAAAACACAGGGCTTAAAAACGGCAGGGAGTAACGAGGGAATGGGAAACAGGAGGGAAGCGCAGCTGGGGCTAATCTGACATAACGAGACACAGGAAGCAAAGCAGGCTACACTGACATGGGACACGGACTATCAAAGTAAAACAGGAAACAGGACACATACGCAAAGACACAGCTTTCTACTTAATTGTCTGCAATTTAATATTTGGCACCTGTTTATGTTGATGCGCACCCTTCTGCTAAAACATGAAAATTATATTCCAGTGACCAAATGACTCATGTGAATCAGCCTCTGTCTTTATTGTCTGAAATGTGTCTCAACATTTGCACCAAAGGTGAATGTTGCCGTAGCTCTTCAGATACCAAAGCTTCATTAAATCTATAAAGTGTCGTATCCTTTTGCTGTATCTGTTTCCAAAACTAAGTTAAGACTTGAAAAAGTAGAAGATATGAATCTGCTGACCGAATGCATTTAGGTGAGAACTGCAGGTAAATGTTGTCCACACAGGCACAAACCCTTATTACTTGACAGTGATGCTTTGCCTCGCCTCGACTGAGGCTACGTTCACACTAGCCTGCATGGATTTGAAAATGGCGTCCACACTCCGCGTCCACACTAGCGTTTTCAGTCGTTTTCAATGAGTTGCACGTCCACACTAAAACAGCCGAAAACGCTGACGTTGCAGTTCCACGTATGCGTGAAATGCAAGACGACTCGACCTGCGTCATTTCCCTCCGTTTATTTACATTCCGGCTCTTTGAAACGTGGCGGCGAAATGGCAAAACAAAGCACCGAATTCTTGGTTTAAGTCGTCACATGACTGCATCATATGACCAACATGCGTCATCGTTTTCGAAAGTCTGCATTTTCGAGTGTCCACACTGCGACGGGACAGCTCCGTTTTGAAATGCAGCGTTTTCGAGAGCGCTTTCAAAACGCTGCATTTTTTCCTTGGGGAAAACGCCGTCTCAGTGTGGACGGTTTGTTTTCGTTTGAAAGCGGAAACGCATTAGTGCGGACGTAGCTTGAGTGAGACCTCAGGCGTCCGCCAGCAGCAGGTTAACTAATGACTTTGAATAAAAACCACTAAGTAAAGAGAAAACACCTCAACCTCAAACATTATCATCTCCTAACTTCAAAACCCAAATGTTTCATCAGTACTCCTTAGTCTGACCGGGCCCTGACACTTTTTTGACGAGCCGCTCCAGACTCGGATTTCTTTCTGAAAACTTTATGCCAGTGGTGATTTGTGTGACTGCATTATTTTCCAAAACTTAAAGGTTACAAGTTATTAAAATATTCTTCCCACAGTATTAGCTTCAGGAAGGCATGATTAATTAATCCCAATGTCCAAAGGCTTAAATGCTAAAGATGTATCCATCCACATGAAACAGCAATAAAAATGCAAAGCAGTTCTTAGTCAGGTATGCGTTTAAATGCCTTTCTTACAGCTGATTGAATGATGTTTTAATTACTGGATATAGTGAAACTGTTGGCCGTACTGAGCAGTGCTATCAGTGCTAAATAAATAAGCTGCATTCCTCACCCTGAGGAATAGACTGGGAGTAGTTCTTTAATATGTAAGGCAACATCAGGCTTGACCTAAAGGCACAAACAGATACATCCAGGAGTATAATTTTCTGTATCTGTAGATCAGCCCATTTTTACCTTTGCCCGATTCTGCTTTTGATTGAGGATTGGACCGATACCCAATCATAAATATCAGATTGGTGTATGTCAGACATGCAGTTAATTACTAGAGATGAACTCTTTTTATGTATCGCACATATACTTGGATCAGACCAGATGTGTTGTGACAAACCCAGAGTTTATAGAGTGCACAGAGCAGCCAGATTGGAGCTGAAAGGTTAATCGAGACTGTAATGACGTCTTTGAGCTGCTATGATGCATCCCAGTGGTTAGCAGCTAATTTGCTACTACTTTCTTTCTTCTCTCCTGACCCTAAATCACTCTGTGATGCAAACAGTGCCTGAACTGTCAGCTCATTACCTGACACTATTTACTCATTTAGTTTTTATCTGTGTGTGTGTGTGTGTGTGTGTGTGTGTGTGTGTGTGTGTGTGTGTGTGTGTTTGTTAGAGTCTTGCTCTTGGCAGGGGATCGTTTACCGGGATGGAGAGGAGTGGAAGCCCAGCCTCTGTTCCAGATGTGTCTGCAGCAATGGAGAGGTCCAGTGTTCAGTAGCAGAGTGTCAGCAAGTGGCCTGCAAACCGGTAGGTTTCCAGAAACACACAATTTTAAGAGGTTTTGATCTTTAATTTTCATGTGGGCAGTCACTGTTTTTTAATTCACTAAACCTACTTGCATTAAAAGAAGGATTTGGAAGGAGGTGTCTTGGATCCATCCTAGTCAGCTTTCCTCTGTTACCTCCTAAATCCCTCAGCTCACCACCTTTCTAGTCTAAAGCTAAGCGCAGAGACTCATTTTCGCTGCTTCTGTCGTATTTTTACTCTCGGTGACTAACAGCTCGTGGTCATGGCTGAGGAGAGGAACACTGACACCTTCACCTGTACTCTCACCACAACAGACCAGGCCTGCAAACACTGCATCAGTCACCTGCTCCACTCTGCCACCGCTCACAGAAAACTCCCCGAAATACACAACAAAAGTGGAATATTTATTTCAGCTATTCTTAGAAAAGAAACAAATTATATTGAAATGCTAAAGATAGAGGAGCCTGTTTTAAATTCCAGTATGCCTCTTGGGTTATAGACACCTCTTTTTTCTATTTTAGTGCTTTTTTTTTTATTCCTTCACAGGTTAAATAAATATTCATGTGTTAAAAAAAGAAATGCAAGTAAGAAAGGTTTGAAGTTGTTGCAAGGTGGTTTGGCTTTGTGCTAAGGATGAAATTCATCTTATCAACCTCTTGGTAATTGTATTTGCTAAAATGTCAGGTGGGCTAACAGTACTGTCAAAGCTTATATGCCCTTTGTTGTGAAATACAGTGAAATAACGGCTAATCTGAGAGGGTTTGTGCTTGTGTGTGTGCAATGTTTCCTCAGCATGAGAACTTGGTGATCCAGCCAGGAGAGTGCTGTCCCCAGTGTGTGTCCAACCCTTGTCTGTCAGCTGGAAAACAGTACCAGGTAGGCAGCCTGTGGGTGTTTGAACTGTGCTTGTACTGTGTATGCACCTGTTATTGTGCAGATTTGTGTGAATCCTGTGGTTTACAAAGCCTCTGTGTGTTGGAGGCAGCTGATAACGGCTCATAAATCTATACATTTGAAACCTGAAACATTGATTAGAATATCTGTGATGATAGTGAGAATATGATGCATGCAGTGAATATGTGAATGTCTCTATTGACATGAAAAGTCTGAGCCTTCGTCTCTCCTCCTCCTCTTCCTCCTCCTCCTTCTTCTCCTCTCCTGCTGTGTTTGCAGTGCACATGCTCCCATCTCGCTCACTGCCAACTTTCTCTTTTGATCACAGAATGTCCCATTCTATCTAATGTGTGCTTGTGTTACCCCACACACACACACACACACACACACACACACACACACACACACACACACACACACAGTCTCATTCATGTTGGCGTCATCTCGACGGATAAGAGAAGGAATTGTGATGCTTTGCCTCTGGTGTCGATTACCTAACTGAGTAGCTATACAGTCCATACATGAGTGCCTCCACATCGGCATGCACACACACATATTATTGTATATATGTGTGTGTGTAAAACACATGTAGTATACATAAGAGAGAATTTCTAATTCTCACATTTAAAAATGGAAAGAATCCAATCTCACGATTCCCAGTGTCCATTTTTCATTTCTACACTTTATTTATAAGGGAGAGGGCAGCACAGTGGTGGCATGGTTAGAGGTGTTGGTGCTCACAGCAATCAGGCTCCTGGTTCAAACCCCAGCTGGGGGCCTTTCTGCGTGGCATGTGTGGGTTTCCTCCAGTACTCCAGCTTCCAACAGTACAAAGACATGCATGCTAGGTTAATTAATAATTCTTAATTAGCCATAGATATGAGATTGTAGAAGTGGTAGATGTGGATATGTTTAAATGTGACTTGTACTCAAAGCACTCTGAGAGATCAGTAAATATTGAAAAGCACATTAAATAGAAGAAAGGCTTTTTATTTTTCTATAGCGATATGATTATAAAACACCTACAGCGAGCCTTTTACTTGTTTACCTTGTGTAAAATGTGTTGGTTGGCTAATCCTGTGTTTGAATTATGTACTTAGACACTTTAACACCATCAGTGATGCAGCTGAAAGAAGCTAAAACCGTCTCACATTCATCTCATCCACTGTTTAAATGATAGAGAGCTGCGATACTGACAGCTTTCCAATAGACTCGTGTGTGTTCCAGTACAGAATAAAGCTCAAGCACATTCATACAGCATTTAAAAAAATACTGTATATACTGTTCAGTGTTTCCTCTCAGTCACACTTCTTTCAGCCTGTTTTATGTGTTTACCTCCTTGTGCTGTTCTTAATATTATAGTTTGATCCACTTTGTGAATTATGGCCTCCTCAGCTTGCATTTCCGTCTGTTCGCCATACTGTCATATAAACTTGTATCTACACTATAAACCCTGGGTTGGCCTGTCAAGGTCATAACCAATTTTATTAGATAACTTAAACTCAAAAGAGATGTCCTGAGTATGTTTAACCTGCTCTGTAGTACGAGCTAAACTTCACAAAGGCAAAAAGGATCAAAGGACACATTACAATGGGTTATAACAGGCATCGTTTTTGCTTTTACCCTCAAAATTGTAACACGATCATGGGATCTGTGGTGACTGTTAAAAGTCTCCATCGTTGGTGCAGAAATCCTCTAAATGTGAACGTGGATGAAGTGATAGGAAATGTAAATAAGTGTGTCTGCATGTATACAGCACAAGATTCCAGATATTTAAGACTTTATTAACATTGTGCATCCTAAAAGCTATTTATTGTGCCGTCCTTTAATCAGCCTGGTTGTTCAGAAGAGAGTGAAGTAGTCTGGACCTCTGTGATATAGATCATTATTATACACTTCGTAATACGCATGCATACGAAAGAGAGTTTCATGCAAGTTATGTTCAAAGAGCTCTACAGTGTGCCTCACAGGGTTTTGATGCCTTAAATAATGAAATAATTTGCATCCTCTGGGCTATAATCAATATTTAATTGAGCAGTTTAGGGTGGAGGAGGAAGGAAGTTGGAATTTAATCTGACATTTACAGAATTTGACCTTAAATTTAAACAGATAATACGTTTAGGATCTTAAACACATCAGACGTGGAACATCTGTGCGACATTTCCTTTGGTATCATGACAACATAGAGCAAAAGCAAATGTTTTCTCTGAAAGGGAGTCAGAACTTTATAAAGAAGGTACAAATTAAATGGATGCGTCTGAAACCCGTCATCGATCACTGCAGGAAGAGTTTGTGAAGGATACAGCTGACCAAGAAACATAATAATAACCAAATGACATAAGAGCTGTTTGTCCTTTTCTGTGTATGTTTTGTGTGTTTGCGTTTTTGATTAACATTGACAACAATAACAATATTGTAGAAAAAGTGCAGCTTAACATGCTGCTCACTGTTTTAAATACCTGTTACAACAGACCAAGGAAGATCAAAGAACTATTATTTTAAATGATTGCGTTACTGCACCGGGAAAAAGCTAAAGTGATGTCATTGCAGTGCTCTGGTGGGAATCTTTAGCATTCATGTGGTGCCCACCTAAGTGTTGCAGATCAAGCACACCCTCCTCTAAGGCAGCGGTCCCCAACCTTTTTTGCACCATGGACCGGTTTAATGTCAGACATATTTTCACAGACCGGCCTTTAAGGTGTCGCGGATAAATACAACAAAATAAAATGATACGACCAACACAAAAAACAGATATTTTGTAAATATAATAATAATAAACGCAAATTCACTGTGTACTTGTGTAACTTTATTAGCAGCGTCCTCCTGAAATGCACCAACAACACGGAGAGTAACATCCTCCTAACATCCTCAACCTCCGCCAGCAGGATAACACTCGTCCACACCTGAATGCTGAATGTAAAACACAGACGTAGCCACTGTGATGTCACCCACTTGTTTCTGCACTGGGCAACTTTTACTCCCAACATTTCTACACAAATATCTGTACTTTCTACTCCTTACACTTTTGTCATGAACCACAGTTCACGCAATCAAGTGGAGCCCAAAAGCAAACTCAATACGCTTCAGTGCGAGCAAGTACAAGTTTTATTATTCAACAAAAGGTGACCCGGAACAACCACGGGAGGCGAGAGGCTAATCGCAGAACTGAAGGAAACCAGGAAAACAAAGGACACAGGGAAGCTGTAATCGGGACTGTGGGAGGCTGCAACACAAAAGGGGAAAAGGTTGTTAGTGTGCAGGGGAATGGAGAGACACAACAAGACCGGGCTAGAGCAATCTGGCTTACGATCAGAGCCGCACCGTGGGACTCGTGGGAGGTAAATCCGAGGAGGCAGAGACGAGGTCAGGTGGTACACTCTGAGAGCCAAGCAGGCAGCAGGACAGTCAGGTGGCAGACTGGACAGTAACCACTGAGGGGTGATCACTGACTGGCGTGGAGCAACCGTCTATGCAGGGTTAAATATTCCTCCTCGTAATCGCCTGGAATGGGATGCGGGTGTGATGGTGACGGCCCATTCTGAGGGTGTGGTCACCGGGGCATCCCCAACACTCCTCAGACACAGAGCCACGCACCATGACAGCTTTCACAGCAGGTGCACTGTGCACACTGTGTGACTGCAAACGTCAAGCCCATTTAAGCGTTTTTGGTGCAGTTCATAAGTTGTGTTTGCGGTACAAGCGTCAAGCTAGTGCTACAAAGAGAGTAACCTGTAAACTTTCTTGCTTTTTTTTTTTTTTAGTTTGCAGTTATTTTCAAATTCAAGTTTCTATCAGCTCAACAAACATCAGCTGTTTCTGTGCAGTCTCTCACACGGTGTTTTGCTAGCTAAAAATACAGCAGCTATATTTCTCAACGAGTAAAAACAGTGAGCGAGCCTGGACTTTCTCACTTTTAATTGAATAAAGAAGTTTAATCGGTACTTCAGCTTTTACCAGAATATTTTTTTAGCACAAGTGCCTGTACACCTCTGGGTTTTTGAAGCCAGAGGTTGCTATGTTTGCGGCAGAGGGTTGAGTGTTAAGCTATTGCCTAAAGCTAGTATCTGGTGCAACCCACAGATAAATTCTATTTAGTGTGAAGTAACAGGCTAATAAATAAAAGTTCACTAACAAAAAATGCAGCACTAGCTTTTTGGATAATTGTACCACATAGCAGGCCATATTTCTTTGTCACAAAAATCCATTAAAAATGTTCCAAAAGGCAGCGACTGCACAAAGGTGACCTACACAATAAAAGTCCAGTTTGCTTTCAATAATATGCTTCATACATATTTCAAATACTTCATTAATTAACTGTTTCAACACTTCACACTTCCTGTGCAAGTTGTGCATTCAGTGTTTGAGCTCACTGCTGTTATAGTCTTCAAATTAAAGAGAATCATGTGGAAATCTGGTGGCTGGCTCCGTGTTTGTATGCTTTTCACACTGCAGAGCCATCCCATTGTTGTTCTCAAAGAAAAGAAGGCGCTCACTGGTTTCAAATGAGCTGTGAGTTTCCTGCAAACAGCTTGTGATTCACTGTGTGTAAGCCTGAAAGTGTGTGTGTGGGTTTGGAGATGGTCTAAATGTGTATTTGTGTGTCTCTTGGCAGCACGGTGAGCAGTGGCAGAAGAACACCTGCACCACGTGCGTGTGTGACCGGGGTCAATCTAAATGCCACACTAAAACCTGTCCACCCATAACCTGCGACAAGGTGAGTAGTCTCATGCACACAAATGCACGCGCACAATCGCTGACATTCGGTTTTATGCAGAAGTCGCCACACACTGACAGTATCATGCATCGCTAACTATCTCTGAACCTTTAGAGTCTCCGAACACATCGTGGATTTCAGACGCCCTCAGATTTATTTTCTGGACACTTTACCCAACCCACCCCAGCGTTAAGCTAACCTTTTCATAACTAAGTCTTCAGATTATCAGTTTAACAGCCAGATTACCCAGAAAGTTTAAAAACAGATTCACTCGAACATTTTTGCCAGAGGTGATGCTTGACACAACTTAGAAATAGATCCAGGAAGTATTTTTTACCAGTGCAACATGGGAAAATTTATCAAATGGAAAAAAAGAAGATGTGACGTTGATGCTGTCAAAGAAGAAAATACAAAACCCACAAGACCAAATACACACATGCACAAAAAAACCATTGAAAAAAGTCAGACTAACGCTCTAAAGCCAAAATGACTTTAAATTCTTTAGGCACATGAAAAATATATCTTTGCTTTGAGCAATTTATAAACTAGCTGCAGCATTTAAACATTTATTCTACATCGTAATGGAAGCCAGTGTAAACCTGCAGGTGTTTTTCTTAAGTAAGGGCTGCACGGTGCTGTGGTTAGGACTGTCACCTTGCTAACAAGGGATCGTTGGATGTGATTGGTCCAGGTCTTCTGGCTTCCTCCCACAATGCAAAGACATGCCTGTTAGGTTGGTGATTCTAAACAGGGCGTAGGTGTGAATGCAAGTGTCTGTTTCTATGTGTTGGCCGTGCAATGGGACAGGCCTCGGGCCCCCTGCAAACACATGTTTGTCAGGAAAACGATTAGTTATGTCTATAACTTCTGTTCCCTGAAGGAGAGGAACGAGGTACAACACATAAGTATGGGATATCACGCCCTCGCGTGTCCTGGCTGAAGAAACCTTTATTCACGCCTTTACGGCAGATGACGTGTGATGACACGCGCACGGCCCCGCCCGCACATATAGCCGCTGTCATCAC
>NW_024582404.1:526827-543895 GCF_018398535.1 Haplochromis burtoni | reverse complement strand
GGCACATGTGAACACCTCTGCAAAAGCTGATGTTTTGGCAGCGTGCTCGTCTGGAGCAATCAGGTGTGTTAACACAACAGCAGAATCTTCCCAGGAGTGGATGTCTCAGACTTTCACTCCAAGGTCTGGCTGTGCAATGCTGAGAGAAGCTGCAAAAGCAGCTACATCTCAGACACTACGGGTTTCAGTTAGCATGTTAAATATTAAAGTGCAATTAGAAAAACAAGTGTAACTTTTTTGGATGAGCTGCCCCGAGAAAGCCTCTGCTCTCCAAAAAGAACATGGCAGCGTGACTTCAGTTCGCTAAATTGCATCCAAACAGACAACAAGACTTCTGGAAAAATAGTCGTAACACACAGTGCCATGTTTGGTAAACCCGAAACGCAGCAAACAAGGACAAACACCTCATACCAGCTGTCAGCACAGTGGTGGAGAGGTGATGATTTGGGCTTGTTTTGCAGCTGAAGGATGTGTGCACTTTGCAATCATTGATTCAAATATGAACTCCTCTGTATACCAAAGTTTTCTAGAGTCCAGCGTGAGGCCATTTGGCTTTGCCAAAAATGGGTCATGCAACAGAACAATGATTCAAAGCACAGCCACAAACCTACAACAGCAACCTACAACTAAGAAAAAGAATCAGCCAAGTTAAGGTCTGGACCTCAACCTTGATTGAAAGGCTGTTATGGGACCTTAAATGAGCTGTGCTTAAATGAATGGCCACAAACATCAATGAACTGAAGTAGTTGTATAAAAAGGAGTGGATCAGAACTTAAAAACGATGTGAGAGACTGATAAAATCAAGGTTTATCAGTCTCTCACATCGTCAAGCTAAAGACAAGCTTTGGATCATCTCGTTCTTCAGAGGACTGAAGTCTAAAACTCTTCAGGAAAAAAAACCTATTATATGCAAATGAGGAAAACTCGCTCTTACACCTGTAGAATTTCTTAAATAACGGTAGTGCCGGTGTCAGAGCCAGGTGACGGCACACGTTAGTTTTTAAAGCGATCTGCTTGGTTCCCTGTGTGGACAGTAGAAAGTTTGAAAAGTCTTCACAGGTTCTTGAAAAATGTTTCAGTTTTCCATGTGAGGCTCTTTTCCCTTTGTGACTGACATTCCTGCTGTCGCCTGTTCGAATATCTCCCCTTAGTGGGCCTCAGTCAGTTCATTCTTTCTGTTTCAGAAAACATATGAGAGTCGTGACTGTCAGCCTTCTTTTAAAACGGACACATGCAGCTGATTAGCATTCAGACCACGGCCTTCTCTGTGTGGCATCCTTTTTAATCGTTAATCAGCTTCTTCAAAGTCAAAATCCTTTTCTTTTCAGTATTTTCCACATTCTGTCCGTCCTCTATAAAAGCCTTTATCGCAGTCACACTTTAAGCATAATGAGAACATTAACCTCCCATTTACAGCTGCAAATGCTATGTCCTCTCTTTTATAGAACCTTGCTCGATGGAGTGATGGCAGTTGTCGTGAGTGCGAATGCCACGATGCCCAGGTGACTTGTTATCTGAGATCCTGCCGTACCTGCCCTCTGGGCACCCTGGCTGTCATTCAGGACGGCCAGTGTTGCCCCGAGTGTCACCAAGGTATGTATGCAGGAAAAGTGACACACACACACACACGCATGTCGGGTATTCATATCTTGTGGGGACATCTTTTTGACATACTGCTTTCCCTAGCCACTTACCCTAACCATCAAAAACAAATGCCTAAACCTAACCATAACCCAATTGTAAAACTACCCGTTTCATACATTCACCAGAATCATTTTGACAATGGAGACGACCATAACCATTAAAATGTCCGAGAGTACTCACTAAAAACGAATAAAAGTTTAAAGTAAAGCTTAAAACAGTTTAAAGTATAAACGTCCTACCTGGCATATTGAAATGTTTGAAGGTACACTGCATTTCTTATCTTTGCCTGCCTAAAGTCGGACAAACTGTTTTTTGTGGCTTTTCTTTGATTGACTTTTTCCCCTTGTATGTTTGATTTTTGTTTGTGAAAAATCAGGAGTCATGAATGAAAACCTGAGTTTCTGATTCTGTGAAACATCTCTGCCCCCTCCAGAACGTTTCCTGAGCAGAGCTCTTTATCTTTTTCTCCCCTCGTTATCAAACGCCACGTCTGTACTGCTCAGGTGTAAATGTGTTTGTCAGTTCATTCATCCTGAAAGTATGTAATCAAAATCGTGTTCCCTGTAAACGAGACGCTGTTTGGCTAAAAAGTGAAATCATGCAGCATCGTTTTTGTTTTTCCTTTGTGATGAATGTGCTGTAAGGCGATCTGCTCCGTGTGTGTCAGCATGTCATCAGCTACACACTGAGAGTGTAACAAAAAGTCTTTCCTCACTCTGTCACTGCCAAATTCTCATTCATGTCGGCATATTAATGTCGATGTTAATGTGTGTATTAATCTAATGTTGTTCAACAACATTGGTGGTGATGTGAGTTGAATTTCTGGGTCCTTTTTGTTCTTTGCTGTAGGTGCTTTAATTTTTTATCGTATTGCCTCCTGGTTGCACTCTTTCTCCTTGGCAGAAAATAAACCTATTTAACAATTAATGATGAGAAAAAACTTTTACTGGCAAGAAAATGAGAGGATGAGTCAATAGCAGCGAGTTTGGCCCGAACAGGTGCAAATAAAAACTTATTCCAAGTGGAAATACCACAAATTAAGAAATAAAAATTCTTCCAGTGACATTGAATTATTGCTTCTAGCTGATTTCCTCCTGTAAACCACATCAAAGCTCTTATGTTTCACCGCCCTCCTTGAAAGAGGCGGCTCCATCTGTCTTAATGACTGAAAATGGGTATATTCACAGCCAGCAATTATAACCATTTTCTCATATAAATAAATAACCTAACAGGCAATTAAACACAGGGACCACATTGTTTAAGTTCAGGCAGACTTGTAATTCAGGTTGGCTGCGTGAGTAACTAATTACAGCTGGGAAACAGAGGCATTTTTCATTGCGCCATTCAAATGTTCAGTTTGATACAACAATAGTTGAAGCTGTTTAATTCACATTTATTGTCTCCGTGTTTTACGTCCCTCGGCAGTCTTCATGCTCTCTCAGTTTTTACTGTATTTCTACCCAGCAGAATATTCAAATGTCTCAAATCTAAAGTATGCATATTCTCAGACAAACAGTCTAATTAGTCCACAACACGGAAAACAACATGGGAAATGTGTAAAATGTAATATCCTGGAGTAGCCGATTGTTTTATTAATCTGAGTACCCAGTGCGCCCAGTAGGAAAAAAAGATCTGCACTAAATGATTTAATTTATGCAGTAAATTCACAAAAAACCACACTCATTAATCATATTCACAAGCGTGTATGCTGGTGTCGACCAATTCAAACAGTAGACTGAGAATATTCTAAAAATAAATACATTATTCTATTCAGTTCTGTTGTTTTTGTTCACGCTGCTTTTTCCTAATCAGCATTTCAGCAAATCCAGTCACTCCTTCACTCTCATGAACCGTTTACCTGCATCCAACCAAAACTTGCCCACATTTAGCAGAATTAGGACTATGAACAAACATCTTGTCCCTTCATTTGATTTGACTTGATTTCATGATTTCATGACAGTTTTGTCATAACCACGTGTTAGTAAATAACAAGCCATTAAAACAGGGGTGTCAAACATAAGGCCCAGGGGCCAGAATTTGCCTGCCAAATCCCCCAGTCTGGCCCAATCTGAAGGAGAGCATAGAATTTGGACTTTAACTGTATTTTAACAGCATTTACTTCTGATAAAGACCGCCGCCATTTCCATTCATACTACACTAAAGTAATTATGTAGTAGACAAGTAAAAATAATTTCATGAAAACAATTTTATTATTTCTGTCATTACTGGAGAATTGCATGCAATAGTATGCCCATGATGGTCCGTAACAGATATATTCATGTCTGAATAGAAACTGATTTAAACAAGGTTAGCTCACTAAATTAACATGTCGATGTGATAAATTCACATGTCACGTGTTCGGTTATTAACCCTGCCTCTTTTTTCCTCCCTGTCAGTGATCTGAACATCCCAACTGAGTTCGGTTTGTGGCTAAAAATAGAAAAGGGGGAAAAAAGATCACAACCTCCTTTTCTTTCATTCGCTCTCATTTTTTGCTGGAACTGTAAATCATCCTTTAAGCCTATTAATCATGGCTGTACACCGGCCCAGAGGTCCGTAGCCTCTTTTCTGATTGGGCAGTTCATACCTGAGGGGCATAACCAAAAGTCGTGCAGTGTTCAGGTCTCATGGGGAAAGATGTCAGCTTCTTATTTTGCTTTGATCTGACCCAGATGAGTTATTTGAAACTGATGAAATAAGTTTCAAAGTTTCATACTTAGCAGTAAAATCTGTTTTCCTAACTTTTGGATATGATGCCATAGGTGTGTTAACCTGTGTGGGGCTGCATACAGGTTAATACACGGCAAGGACGCCGTGATAGTTTTGAGATAAAAATCTCCTTTGTGACTCCTTCAGTGAGGAGCCTGCAGCCTAACTGTTCGTCTCAGCTTGGACACATTAATAATTGTATTATAATCTCATGCATTTATAATGTTTGTAATAATATACGAAAATGTGAGACACTGTTAGAGTCACACATTACGTTCGGTCCCATTCATTTTGTCACCGCGAAATAGGATCAGTCCTAAGTGAGCGTTTCCTTAACTTAATATTTTAATTAAATATTTTAAAATATGTTTCGAGCCGTTTCTAAGCATGTGGAGATAATATAAACTAATTAGATAACTCTGTTTCCTGTACTCTTACAGTAAATCTCACACTGTAACAAATTTCATTGTTAAATTGGGGTTACCAGATAACATTAGCCTGTTATTTTATGGCTCACTTAGTGTTTTATTGACAGAGTAATGATACAGCCTAAACCTGAACAGTTCTTTTTCTTAAAACTGTGTATCCACCTGAGCCTCAGTCATGGCCCATTACTGTTGTGAGGTGGAGTGTAAAGCAGGACCAAAATGCAGGACACAAAGGCAGTCAGTGTTAGACAAAAGCAAGATATTTATTGGCTGTTTGCAAAGCCAGTGAGTCAGTACACAAAACAACTATCCAAAAAGTTAACGGGGAATTACAGAAAACAGGAAGCAGAGAGCATAGACAAACAATTTGACAAGGACAAAGAGGGAGACTGGACCGTTTGTACACCGCGGGCCGGCTGGGAAAGGAAATAAACAAAAGACAAAAACTAAACATGGAGATAAGAAGACTCAGTCATCAAAGAAACAGAATCAGAGGGAACAGACAGGGTAACACTGAGGGAACCAAACACACAACACATAACAAACACTAGCACTCGAACTGTGAACTATCAAAACTCAAACAATCCAATAAAGCTAAAGCTCAACCTACTTAAACAATACTGAAAACACAGGATCACGAAACAACGTCTTTTACCCAAAAAACGTGACGTAAAAACAGAAATCAAAGACTCAACAATGTCACAAGAAATCAAACTGACGTTTAAAACAATAAAGAAATCATGAACCAGATTCAAACATGGTACATGAAGTCATTTCAGTTTAACATAGTTTGGATCATTGATGTGCTGCTCAGGGTTTAGAGCTGTTGCTAATTTCCAACCCTTGTCCCTTGTTGTGCTTTTACAAGATTCACCAAATATCAGTAACAGAATTAAAACCAATAAAACAATTAAATCAGGAATCCAAACACAAAAATCAAAACTTCAAACCCTAGAATAACAGTGAAAAACAGACATACTGTACATATTCACCAAGAATCCAAAAACCTAAATACAGACAAAAGATCCTGAAACAGTTTCCAGATAAACCTCAGCACAGCTGTGTGGAAGCAACACTGATAAATTACTAATCATGTTTTTGTGTTTGCCAAAGAAAAATAAATAATGTAATCAATCAAAAAATATATATATATATCAGAAAGCATTTACAGTATGTAACCTTATATTATTGTTTGAAAAACTCTCCCAAGGCCTACTGTGACGTGACTCCTTACAGGGGCTGAGAAGATTAATAACTGCATGGATGCTACATAAATAAGCACACCATTAAAAGAGCAGTTTACCCCAAAATAAAATGTTTTATTTTCTTCTGGTTCTATCGAGCCGTTTAAGTTATTTTAGTGCAAGTTGCAAAGTTTTGGAGATATCAGCTGTACAGATTCAAAAAAAAAAAAAATCAACTTAAGTGTCTCTTCAGAAATCTTGACCCATTTACTTAAAAAGAAAAATATAAACTTTGTTCTGAGCAGTTTCACCTAAAATCTATTTTCTTTTTACTAAACAAGTACTTTTTAAACCTCTTAGTCACCACCTTATCATTGCTTAATCGGTTTTGATTAACAAAATTAGGAACGGTTGAATTAATCTGATGCCATTTGGAGCTTTGTCTTAAATAAAGAGTCTTATGATTGAAAAAGTTGGCAGAGTTAGGTGGATTACAGTGAGGCACTGCCTTTTTAGTGTGTGTCAGGGTGTGAAATGACTAAAACTCATCAGCCAAATGTCTGTAATGTTGGCAAGTTGGCTTATTTTCCAGGCTATGGCACATGACCAGCCTCAGGTGGAGATCAAGCTTGTACGAACAGTAAAATTGGCAGTTATTTTTTTTTGCCCTCTTACACTTATATAAAGCAACAGCACAACAACAACCTTGTCTAATATTAACACATCTGCAGTTTTCCAGAATGAGGCTTTTCTCATTAGGTGTTTGTCATTATCGGGGCGGTGTTGTATGGTTAAGTGCGCCTGGATCCACACCTCTGGATCAGTTGTTTTAATACAACTGTTAATCAATGCTGCAGTTTTTTAATTTTGTGCCTCAGGGACTCTGGCTCGTCACGCTTGTGAGAAAATTAAAGTACAGCGCGAGAGCGTCGAGGCAGCGTTCTGTAAACAGCAGCTTGGATCAAAGTGTGTGATTTCTGAACCTGCCCTGTAGTGTGGGCTTATCCTCAAGACGAGACAAAAGCTATTCTGGTTCACTCAAGGCAAAGAAGAAAGATTCCTGTAAGCAGTCATGAGTTCTGTGCTGTATTAAAATATACTTCTTTGTTTTCAAAGAAGAACTAATTTTTTGCAGGAAGAGTGGAGAATACCGTCATGGTCTCAATGCAAGATAGTGTTTGGGCGTGGACTGTCCTGTGTTATTGTTACAGTCAATGCAACTCTTAAACTGATATCTTTAAGTGAGAAGCATTTCGTGCCTGCAGCTTGTTGTTGTTAAGACTCTTCAGAGAGTACAGATTCCAGGTGAAAACCAAGGAAATAACAAACAAACTGATCTTTAACCCCAACCAAGAATGTTTTATTGTCCAAAAAGTTTCACTGCTTCACTCTCGCTGAGTCGACTTAACCTAAATGATTAACTTTATTGACTAATTCTAACCAAGTTTTATTCCCTAAACATTACTGCCTAAACCTGCCTAAGTAGTTTTTAATGCCTATAAACCTAATGCTACAACCACATTAGAGAAAACAGAGACCCTGTATGGGCTCAAATTGTGGTCATAAATATTTTGTACTTCAGGATTTGTATGTATACAAAGAATTTGTGTGTGGACTTAGCCAAAAAATACGTGTGAAACTCTGCACTCAAGTTTCAAGTTACAAGTAGGAATTTTGACCCTATTTTTCTTCCTTTCATCTGATTGGTCAATGTCATGTCAATCACAAATTTAACAATCCAATCAGAGAACAGATGGGTTTGGCTGTCGGAGGGGCGCTTTTTTTTTTTTTTTTTTGCTAATTGCTAACTAAAAGCCAAGGATCCAGAATTTGTTGCACTGGCTGCTGAGCCCTGTGGGGCTCCTTGTCGTTTCTATCTCTGACCTTTTTCTGAACAGAAACTCAGTTTTCTGAGTTTCTGTTTTTTTTTTCATTTTTATCTTCAAATGTTCAATAAAAACATGTATCGCTAATTCATAACGAAGAAAGCTTTGTAACTATCCCCACTAGTGAAGACTGTCATTTCAACAGCACTAAAGGAAAACGCTGGGCTGGCATGTAAAAGGGCATTTATTCTGCCATGACCTGATGCTCCATAAATCACCCCTCCAATAGCCAAACCCATCTCTTCTCTGATTGGATTGTTAAATTTGTGATTGACATGACATTGTCCAATCAGATGAAAGGAAGGAAAATAGGGTCAAAATTCGTACTTGTAACTTGAAACTTGAAACTTGAGTGCAGAGTTTCACACGCATTTTTTGGCTAAGTCCACACACAAATCTTTTTTTACACACACAAATTCTTTTTACACATACAAATCCTGATTTACAAGTACAATATATTTATGACCACAATTTGAGCCCATAACTCTGGCTTCAACCAAAGAAGTGTGACCGTGACTAATAAATTTGCAATCTCGTTGCGTTTGGTTGCTCACAGTCAGTTGCCATCTTTAACCTCCTAAGACCTCAACTCTTCCACAGCATGCATTTTTAATTTGTCTTTGATATTTGGGCATATTGGGACCTGATGAATATAAAAACAAAGAATTTCCAGATTTTTATTATTATTTTTTACCTGATTTTTGTTTCTGACAAAAATGAGATCCACATATGAGGATATTCGTTTAAAATTTCAATAGAACAGTGGCAGTATAATGTCCTCGTAAGTGGATATCAGGCCCTTGTAGAGCAAAATTTAGTATTTTGGTCTAGACAACACAAAATGTGATGTCCACATATGTTGTCACCAGGCCCTGGAGGTTAAAGCAACTTTGGTCTGTTAAGGTAGTGATAAAATGGCAATTAGAACAAGTCAGTCTTTTTTCACAACTGTAAATCTGTTGGTGTATGCATATATAAAAATTCACATGAACTATTTACATTCAAAATCAAGGCAGAACGTCATCGACTTTAAAAAGAAATTCACAGATTCCTCCATAAGTAGTGACTTGGTTGCTGCAAGATGGCGATTTAAGTAAGTAAGTAAGTAATACTTTTTTTATATAGCACCTTTCTAGATAAAAGATCCAAAAGCATAAAACAAAACAGATGACAGTTAACAAAATGCAATTCTAAAAAGATGTGGTTCCTGATAGACGATTTCACAAATGTTGCCAAGGGACCAAGAGCATTTATTATCTTAGCTATGTGTCTATCAGGGGCACATACAAGGATTTCAGCCTTTCCTTCCTTAAGTTGTCAGCCATCCAAACTTTAATGGAATCTAAGCACTCATTCAAAATCTGTAGCTTAGAAACATCTTGGGGCTTAAAGAAATGTATACCTGGATATCGTCTGCGTAGCAGTGGCAGCAAATGTCCTCAAAGGGGCTCAAAACATGCCGGCGGGGAAGTAGATATATTAACAACAATAAAGGCCCCGGCACAGAGCCGTTGTGGCACACCATAGTACAGGGACGTGGAAGATGACCTGTATTTAGAAACTGCCACAAAAAAGTTACATTCATACAGATATGATGAGAACCACTCTAAAGCAGATCCAGTTACACCAACCCAGTATTTTGGATGATCTGATATCCTCGTGTCGGTGTTGTTCCCACATCATCATAATAAATGTTTTTCCAGGTTCAACATTGCAAGTGACCAATCACATTGTTGTGACGTCCCCCTTTTGTGCCTTTGAAAAATACCGCCTTAAAAAAAATCTACTTCACTTGCGAGAAGAGAAACCGCTTCTGTCCGCCGATCCAGGAACTTGAATTCTTTGCATTTCAGGATACTTTCCTTTAATAAACGGTAAGCATTATACATATTGTCCTTACAGAGGCGGTTTCTCTTCTCGCAAGTGAAGTAGATTTTTTGAAGGCGTTTGTTTTTTTCCGAGGTCGCGGATGACGTCAGCAGAAGCTGATTGGTCACTTGCAATGTTGAACCTTGAACAACATTATTTATGATGACGAGGGAACAACACCAACACAAGGATATCAGATCGTCCCAGTATTTTAGCCTTTCAGGTAGGATGCGATGGTCAATGGTGTCAAAGGCTGACGTGAGATCCAACATCAGCAGAATTGGAAAGTGGCTCTCAGCTGACTCAGACTGCAACCAGTGGGCAACCAGTGGGTGGAGTCTACTGTTGATCTCTCCTGCAAAGAGATACAATTCAAATGAGTTGGACCCATCAGTGCAGACACTTAGATTGATTTGACCATGTTGGCTCAAAGATGAAGTAATTGGAGTTGGTCTAAACTGGACTTCAAGTATTTAGATGATTTCTACCAGGTGTGATAAATAAATGTGTTCCACTAAAGAAAAAGATCTGGTGTCCACAAACAAACACACGGCTGTTTGTGCAAGTTTTTCACAAACTGCCAGGAG
The DNA here is from genome assembly GCF_018398535.1 of Haplochromis burtoni. NCBI lineage: Eukaryota > Metazoa > Chordata > Actinopteri > Cichliformes > Cichlidae > Haplochromis > Haplochromis burtoni. The sequence continues at coordinate 533,588 of NW_024582404.1, read as the reverse complement.
GCTATGTTCAAATATATGGAGAAGTTTCGTAAAACAGGAGAGCCCAGCTTAATAAAGATATCAACACTTGGCTGGTACTCATATTTGTCACGGTGAGTGAAGTGAGCCGTGTGGAGATAATGAAGTAGGATCCAAACACAGGCACTTTTAAAGGTGTGAAGGTGGTTTATTGAAAGTAAAGTACAAAATAGAAGAACGGTAAACTGGACTGCAGACTATCTGAACTGGGAACAACTAAACTACAAAACATGAACCAGGACACGAACATGAAGAAGGATGGGCGGAGGTAAGTGATGACGGACAGCAGGAAGAACACGCGGATGAAATCTGATGGATACACAGAGGGACCAGCGACTACAACAACAGAAGACACGACTTAAATATACTCAGAGAAACACAGGGAGATTACACACAGCTGGGAGTAATTAACGAGACGAGACAAGGGAGGTAAAACTGAATACACTCACATGAGACGCAGACCTTCACAATAAAACAGGAAACAAGAGATCGCTACACAAGGATGCAGACTAGACACTGAGAGTCAGACAGAATATAACACATGGAACTCAATGCTAAACATGAGACATAAATCCTGAAACACGAATAAACAGAAACATGGAATTCTAATAATAATCATCATCATCATCATCATAGCACCCGAAAAACACAATCATTCAAAAATAACCAAAACATCAGAACTCAAAATACTGGGTCGAACCGACCCAGAACCGTGACAATATTAGTCGGTAAAGCCGTCAGCGGGCCAGAACTTGCACCGCTAAATGTCTTAGCCTCCCATTTTCATACTTGACTTCCTCTCTCTTAAACTCTTATTTTTGCACATAGCTTCAGTTGTGGGATGAAAAGGGAGGTCAAAAAGTGAGACTGAGTGGCAGATGGATAGGAAATGGATGGGTGAGAAAGAAAGAAGCTATAAAGGACAATGAAGTCGGGGAGTGGGTGTAACGAGTGGTACTAGAGTAGGAAAAGAGATGGACAGAGATGTATAGAACAGTAGATCCTGGCTTACTGACAGCCTTATTGGCCGTTAAGTCTCATCTTCATTTTTCTCATGTTATCGTCCCACTCTCCTGTCCTCACAATCGCTCTAGCTCTTCGTGCTTTGAGTCTTTTCTTGTCCTTTCTCTTGTGTTTTTTTCTTTCTTCTTTTTCTCTTCCATCTGCAGTTGTCACATTAATCAGATCCCTCAGTCACATTTCCTCAAGCTTCACGCACTTCATTTACTCAATGCATTCACATAATGAATGGAGCAATCACAGTGCAATCAAGTGCAAGCAACCTCGCTTATTGTTTAACAAGAGACTGCATGCGTTTGCTTGTTCTGCAATCCAGATACGACAGTGTTATTATTGCTGTATTCCCCCAAATCTGTAGTTTCAGGAGATGGCCGTATTAATTTTTAAGAGGTTGCGCTTTGGCTTTTAAAGGGCAGGTATTTTTCCAGAAGAAACCTGGGCATATAAAAAGCTGTAGCAAAACTTTAACACAGGACAGTGAGGGGAGTTTTTGTTTGTTTGTTTTAAATATAAATTTTATTTTAAGATGAGATTCTGCAGTTTTTTCGTGTCACAGAAAACGTCGCTGCAGAAGAAAACAACTTCTTTTAGAAAATAAAAAATTACCAGTTTTTACGCCATGAGTGTTTTGATTTAGCCTTAAAGAGCAATGAAAAATATGTATGTAGGTAAAATGAATGACACTCAGTATACTTTAAAATACTTTATCAAATACTTTTTAAAATAATTTGTGATCCTACTAATACTTTCTGATACAATTTTCTGGGTGACGGTAGTTTTATAGTCCATTTTTATGGGTGCAAGACTGAACACTTTGCCAAAGAGATGCAGAAACACATTTTCACTGTCAAATGAAAGAGATTACATCTGACTTGAGACCAGCATCTATGAGGTGCATATGCCTGATGGATCCCTCTGCATACTGATAAACAGACCAGTTTTCTAAGGCGTGCATGCCCTCTTTACACAGAAAGGGGCCAGACAGCTTTTATTTATTTATTTATTTTACATAAAACTGCTAGTATGCTGGAATCAGTCTAGCATCAGCACTGATTTTGCCTGTACCAGCTGGTGTTTGCATAGTCATTTTTTCCTTACATATTGCTCTTTAGTCTTTAGACCTAAACTACCCATAGCCTGTGAAAAACCTCCAGTTTCACAGGACTTGTGATGCAATCCCAAACAAGAGCTTACTATTTTGTCTTAACCCGTGACTCACAGCCCTCACAGCGGTGTACAAGCACCTTCTCATTCATTCATGGGTATCAAATTGTGTTGTTGGTGTCATGTGTTGTATGGTGTGGGTGAGTGACGCACTCTGGAACAAGGGTTATGGGGCAGACATCGCACTCCTAAATCATCACATGCTCACAGTCGTAAAGTATCTGTTGGCATCACATTCAAAGGCACGGAGGAAGTGTGTGAAATCATACCAGAATGTAACCAGACAGTTGCATCACTCATGAAAGGAAACCTGTTAGGTATCTTTAGCAGGCAAGTTCACATATTCAATAGAATTAAATTTTATTTATAGAGTGCCAAATTATGAGAAAGGTATAGACATTACAATAATACAGAGAAAGCCCCAACAATCAGATGTCCCCATGTGGGCAAGCACTTGGCAACAGTGGGAAGGAAAAACTCCCTTTTAACAGGAACCAACCAACCAGGCTCAGGAAGGGGCGGCTGTCTGCCCTGGCCGGTTGGATGTGAGGGGAAGGAGACAGGATAAAAGACTCTGGAAGAGCGACAAAGATTAAATATTAACCAGTGATTAAATAAATATACACTAAAAGTGTATATTTATTATCTTTTTTTTTGTTTGTTTTTTTGTACTGATGTAACTGGAGCCCGTCGTCTCATCTCTCTATATACTGTACTGCAGTGGTCCCCAACCCCCGGCACATGGACCGGTACTGGTCTGTGAGTCGTTTGGTACCGGGACGCAAGAGTTGAGGCTCGGGTGTGAAATTAATGGTTTTCAGGGTTTTTATCGTTATTTATTTTAGTTTTTTTAGTTTTTATCATTAACTCTGTTTCCCTGGGTCTTTTCCCATGTGTTATGAATAAATCTTTTCTTTGAACATCGTTTTATTTTGTTGTATTTATCCGCGACACCTTAAAGGCCGGTCCATGAAAATATTGTCGGGCATAAACCGGTCCATGGTGCAAAAAAGTTTGGGGACTGCTGCTGTACTGTATATAGTGGAGATGACAATAAAGTTTACTTTAACTTTGACTCTAAATTCAGAGTAGTGTGTAAGGACAGAGTGAAAAGATGCGAGTGAAGAAGAAATGCTCAGTGCATCATGGGAAGCGCCCAGGTGCCTTAGTCTGTTGTAGAGTAACTAATGCAGGATTCAAGCTCACCTGATGCAACCAGACCTGTATGCTTCATGAAAAAGGACATTTTTAAGTCCAATATTAAAAGTAGAGAGGGTTACTGTTCAGGTCTTTATCTTTGGACTTACAGAATCTGCTTATTCGGGTTTTTAGGTCTTCAGATTTCCTCCTAATATTTAGGTTTACATAGTGGCCTACACAGTGAAGAGTGACTTTTAAATACCGTTAGTTGGCAAATGAATGAAACAGTCTAGCACTCATAAATACTTGGGAAAATGCTGGATCAATTGGGAACCAGAGTGGGCAGAGAAAGCACTTTAACTCTTGATCACAAAGTGCACCAGTGGAGTTGCTGGCAGACAGCAGACTGGTATTCAAAATCTCTCCACAGGATACATGTTAACCGAGTAAAATGTGCTACTGCTAACACAGTCTGACCGTAGAACCAAATGGAATGGATGGAAGTTATTAAAAAATAAATAAATTGTGTGTCTCTGTGTGTGGTTTTGCATAGTTTAATGTGTCTGCCTCTGCAGAGTGTCAGTGCACAGGACTTTTTGATTTTTTAGATATAATTAGCATAAAATTAAATGTGAAAATGTGTGTGGAGTACCAAGTGCTCCTGCGTGCACCAACAGTATTTGTCCAGAGTTGCTGAATAAACTTGAATCTTGAATAAAATGGAATCCAATATCCAGATTTTTCCCGAAATGCACAGTTATTATTGGAATCCAAATTTCTGAGTTAAATTAACTTGATGTGTGTTTACAGTCCAGTGCCACGCAGACTGCCTGTCGTGCTCGGGAACGCCTGATCACTGTGACAGCTGCAGGGACCCACAGGCCTTACTTCATCTCGGCCGCTGCCTGTCCGTCTGTCCAGTGGGCTTCTACGCCGAAGGACGAGTATGTGCAGGTAGGACTCGCTTTCAAATCTACAGTACTGTTTCCATCCATAAAAGGGTAAGCACCACCCATGCGCTGCTAATCAATGTGCTTGTTTAAGTGATCATCAGCGAGCGTGAACGTCATCACTAAAAGCAGACGTTTGGGCCGTTTGCTGGGATCCTGAAAGCGACATTAGTTTAAGTACGGGATGATAAATATTATTGATTTCTGATTAGCTTTAAGTGACACATTTTTGGTCACTTAGCTTGTATCAGTGGTGCGCTGCACACAGTCACAGTCATCATTTCTGTGTGTTTGTTATCACTGTTTAAGTTTCTTCTTCTTTTATTTTGTTTTACTTTGTGCATGTGGGCGAATATAAAGTTGTGAGTCTGAACTCACATTGTTGATAAGATTATCTCTCCCACTCGTTTTCCTTCTTCCTCTCAGACTTCTTTTAATCTTTCTGGGAATCTTTTTTTCCTTTAGCTTTTTATATTTCTACTTCCTCTTCTTCTTCCTTTTCCTCTTCTTCTACTTATGTGTGTCTGTGTGGGTGGCTGTGGTGGTTTCAAAGGGATTTAGCTGCTTTTTTTTCTATAATGTTGAGATTTCCTATTAAAAACAACAGAAACCTCCACATTGCTTTGTTTCCCTTCTTCTCGTTGCTCTTGTTTCATTGTGCCGCTCACAGATACATTGTCTTAATGCATGTTTAATCATCCAGGTAAGGAAATCCCAAAAAGTTTATCTTTTCGTGGTATAGGTACACTTCACTGCTCAAAATTACTGTCAGTGCTAAAGTTAAAGATGTTAAGGAGCTTGAAGTCTTTAATAAGACCATTTTTAGAAAATCATGGCGTAGCCTAATATAGTTATCTCAACAGTACTTTTGCATAGTCTTAGAAGACCCCAGCCAGCCTGTCAGGGAAGTCACTCACTGGATTTAATGAGTTACTTGGTTTCCTTTTAATGAGCTGCACATCCATTTTCCTTTGCTTTCCACTACAGCAGTGAGGACTAAAATGTGACAAGCAGTCTTGCAACTCACGTGTGAAGTGAAAATTTATTTTGGAAGTGACTGACAGCCACTGGTTCCCCTTTCTCCCTTCTCTCCCCTGCAGCCTGCCAATCATCCTGTGCCACCTGTTCCAGCAGGTGGGATTGTCAGTCCTGCGGCTCCAGGCTGCCCCTGCTGAACCCCGATAGGAGTCAGTGCCTGGCTTCCTGTCCACCTGGTTCCTATCAGCACGACCCAACACACTGTCGCTGTGAGTATCACAGGAGTTCATGTGCCCTATAGCGGCTTCTGGATTGCGGTGGTCAGCATGTTGCTTTGACTCGGATCCACCCGTGAACACCAAGAGAGATGGATTTCCCCAGCTGCTAATAGCGAGCAGTTTAACAGTAAGATGCAGTTGGTGTTTTTGGTGCCTGAGATAAACTGTCTAGGAGTATTTTCCACTGGATTGAGTCTGAATATTTCATAGACTGATGAGGCAGGGAGTTCTCTCTAGGGCTGTTGTGTTATTGCGGTTGTGGCTAAGGGTCTGGAAAGAGGTGCAAGTCATTGTCTGGAGGCACAGGAGCACCAAATGTACTCACATATTGTACAGACATAATAGGTCCTGCATTTTATTAGATATCTGCTGATCTTTTGCTGCACATTGGCTAAATCTCCCCTGGGGATTGGATAGAAAAGTTTGTAAAGTTTTGCAGTCTTTAGATAAAAGTACAAAATGTGCTTCCACTCGTATATATTTCTTCCTGTATTTGCTCCTTTCCTTTCTGTTAGTCATCAAAAGAACATGAAGAAAACTGAATCGTGTATGAACATTTATTAGGAAGTGAAATTACTTGAAAATCGTTGCATCTTAGGCTTTAAACTTTTATTGTAATATCAACCCGGTAAAAGCTGAACGTGTTGAATTATGCTGCACATGCTGCCTCCTGTCAATCAGTTAACACACATAAAAGAAAAATGGTAATAGCAGCCAAAAAACATATATACATGTTAAAACACAACAGTCTTCAGTTCCAAAGTTAATTTCCAATGGTGCATGAGAAAAACTGCACAAAAATGAAGCATAGGACACAACTTTACACATTTGCTCAGTGTTCATTTCCCAGTTTCATTGTGCCAGACTTGACGTTTCAAATGTTTTGCCTGCATCATCCTTCATGTGTGTCATCCCCACCTGGTGAACCATCCCACCTTCAGATGAAAACACCTGAACGGCGACATGGAAACAACTAAACAAACCAATTTCATTTCACAAAAAAAAGAACTGCACACGTAAAATTGTGTACTCTTTTGAATTTCTGTGAAGCAGAAAAAGTATTTGACCACAAGTTGGGAAAATTAACTGAAGTCTTCTTAAAGCAACAACTTGAAAATGGTAAATGGCCTGTATTTATATAGCGCTTTACTAGTCCCTAAGGACCCCAAAGCGCTTTACACATCCAGTCATCCACCCATTCACACACACATTC
>NW_024582404.1:480243-526807 GCF_018398535.1 Haplochromis burtoni | reverse complement strand
GGCCTGTATTTATATAGCGCTTTACTAGTCCCTAAGGACCCCAAAGCGCTTTACACATCCAGTCATCCACCCATTCACACACACATTCACACACTAAACTTCAAGCAGATATTTCGTGTTGCAGTTCGTGAAACCTCCACAGTGCTTATGCAGTACCTTTGGATAAGTTGTCCTGGTTTGCTGTTGGTTTGATGTTGTTGCTGCTTTGAACTGCTGTACACAGGTGGGCTTTGTTGATGGAAAGAAATTTCTGCAGGTGTTTTGCTGCTCTTTCTGTGCTCTTTTTCACATTTTTGATAAGGGCCTCCCTCCTAGAAACAGTAACAGGACTCCAGAATACCTTCAAATTGTAGAAAGTCTGTCTCACGCTGATCTTAGAAATGCTTTTCCTGCCATCTCCATGCATCTCTAAACTATTCTGAAATCTGTCAAGATCAAGACGTGGTCTTTCTAAAGAAGACTGACAAGCTAAATGATAAATGCATTTATTTATAGGGTAGGGGGGCACTACTACTCCCAGTCTCACCTAAATAATGGGAATGCGTGATTTTGTGTGGATTTGAAAAGGCTGTTGTTAGAGGGAACATACTTACTCACGAACTGTGAAGGAAATGTGTAAAGTATAGCTGTTAATTATGAGTAATGACGCTCATTCCAAAGGCCAATTAATACAAATGTCAGAAAAAAACTGATACCGATTCCAACCTGTGACGAGAAAACATTAAGTTTGTGTTTTCTTGCTTATAAACTTTGTGACTTCTTGCCAGCACGGAGATGCTTTGTAGAGTTGTTAAACTAAATTACTCCAGCTTTTAATGCCTGAGTTTTAATGGACTTAAAGCTTTTAATGCTAAATTGCTTTTAAAGTCAAAATTAGATTCTGAATAAACTGGTAACAGAAAAGCTTTTGTCCGTTTTTCTTTTGTTATTCTTAAAGCGTTTATGCAGGATAGATGGATCGATCCTCTGCAGCAGCAGCATAAAGAATACAAATAAACTGGTATTACTCAGGCTCAGTTCTCTATACATGAGTGTCCCTATTAACTGCTACTGGACGTATCTATCTCAAAGGTCTCCCAACATTTCTAGTCCTGGGCCAATAAATAAAACCATGGCTCGGTGAGCGAAAACCCTGTGGGATTGCTAATACGCTCCAAAATGAGCTCCTCTATTGAGTAGAGGAGACCTGCGGGGACTCCTGGGGATGATGGGTAGAAATAGGGAGGGGTGGGTTAGTGAGCAGAGAGTAACCACAATGTGATTACGGTCTTCAGTTGTGCAGCTCGATTCCATACCTTAATGAATATTGTCAGGAGGATTTCAGACCTCCCAGTGCAAAAGCTCGTTGAACATCCTTAAATAGGTTAGACAGCAGCAGGCAGCTTTGTTTTACGCTGCTTCCACACGCGTACTGTATACAGTAGCAGCTATTGGACAAGCCCTCTGTGGGAATTGCACTTCATGCATTTATGCAGCTTCTGTCCTGCGTCGTTGCCATTAGGTGTATAATTTGTAACTCGTGCATTAATCCAGAGTCTACAGTATGTTAATGCTGCAGGTATGCTCACAGCTGCTGATGTCTTTACCCTGCATGCATCCAGGTTTAATAATGTGCTCTATAGAGCCGAATTCTCTCAAGTGTCTCAGCCATTTCTTTTAACCGCCAACTTGCTTTAATGACAGAAGCCCCCCCCCTTTGTTTTTACCCAGCACACAGTTTTGTTTTGGAGAACAAAAGAGCGCCAGTGGAAAGTGGGACGCTGAATTATTGTGACTTTAAATCAGTGAATGCCTGCATTAAAGCTATTAAGGTGGATTTAGGCTGACTGAAGTCTCATACCAGCACTTGTTTAATGAGGAAAAAATAGAAGGAAGGGTTGAGGGAAGAAGCAGAGGAGATGGGAGCTGACAGAAGAAATGAGCGTGTGAGGTGTCTGGAAGGTGCCAGAGACATTTCTTGGCAGGAAGTCGAGACCACCCAGGACTCAGTGTGTCGCAGCAGGCCTCCCTGGGGGGATTTTTTTCCCACCTCCAGTCAGTTACTGAAAGCTTCATCCGCATGCATTCAAAGTTTTGGTGTAAATACTCGTGAGGAGCCTTGTGCTGACGCTATCGTACAACACCTGCCCCACATTTCTTCTTTTTTCTTATAATTGCACCGTGAGACTCAGTCACACTTGTAATGTTCACTTGTTTGGAAACGTACGCCGAGACCGAAAAACAGACACATCTGTCTTGTTCAGGTGCAGAGTACACAAAACCTGATTTCTTTCTCCCCATGGGTTTTTAACACTGTTTTTCGCTCCCTTTAAATTCCTCCTTTATTGCATTGTTTTGAACCTAAATGAGCTCTTCATCAAGTACAACAAAACTGTGTAATAAAGCAAGAATTTTAAGAGGAGCCGATAACAGGGTTACAAGTCCCAGCGGAGATAAAATCATAACGACATACAGCACTTCTGCAGATGCAATTACAGGAGGTCTCATTCCAAAGCATCAAAACACCATTAGCCTCTAAAGTCACATCTAAAGTTAGAGTCTGGATAAGTTTAAGAGTTAATCCCAAATTGTTAAAACATTTTTAAAAAGTTCAGTGTGTTGCTTTACACCTTTTATTGTGCAGAAAGGGCTATTTCCAGATAATGTAGCACCTACTAGAAAAGCTCCTGGTTCAATCCGAGCACCATCGAGGAGAAGCTGTCTCTTCACTTCAACTAGACAGACATTCATTTGGCATTTAGGGCTCAAATTCTGAGCATTTCACAAAATCATTCATCAAATTAATGATTAAAGGTCTGAATCTTAAAGGTCGATGTAGGCAGTACCTCATATGTAAACACGAGCTTTTAGTGTCTAAAAATAACCAAGTACTTCACATATGAAGTATAAACATAATAATGCTGGTGTGACTCTATAGCAACATGATAGTTTAATCAAATTTCTATTGTAGTGTGAAGATGTTTTTTTAATAGTTCATAATTTTTTTGGAAAACAACCTTTTTTTATAACCTTGCTGAAGTTTTAATGCTGACAAACCAATTTAAATGACCTTTTGTTTTTCATTCTTACACTGACAGTTTTCTTGAGATTAGTGTCACTGCAGACCGATGGGACCCTGGATACAACCTGTTCCTACTCCTCTCCTCTAGTGGGCGCTACAGAGCCCTGCACGCCAAAATAAGCAGACTTCTTCATTGCACATATAAATATAAATATGCTACATGTGCTGTTATTGTCTGTGTCATGTTGCTTTTGTCCGTCTTGTCTGTTTAGAGGAAAGAAAAGAACATCGCTCAGTTCCTCCTACGTGTGCACGGACTTGGTCAGTAAAGCTGACTCTAATAGATTCTGGTACATTTTTGTAAATGCATGACTTGGTTGTTATTTTTTCTGCATAATCTTCCAACATTTTATGCAGCGATTCGCTTTCTGAGTAGGTTTACGTGGCGTTGCTTTCAGTACCTGCATGACTCTATCGCTCATTAGTAGCAGTCACACAGCATTTTTAACCGCTTATTTAAATTTTGCATTTGAGTTGACTTTGTGGATGTGGCACTCAGAAAGTGAGGCGGCTATAGAAACTCTACAATTTCACAGCCTCCCTTCTGCTGTTGTCCAAAACGACCTTCACATAGAGGTATAAAAGCTTTTTCATGTGGAGCCATTGTGAGAAACCTGATTTTCCTCCTGTCTTCTTGCTGGGCTGATTTGAACCTTTGCTTCCACCAGGAGGAAAAATAGAGCTAAAAATGACTCCTTAGAAGTGAAATATGGACTTCATTAAAATTAAAATTTCCATGTAGACTTTGCATTTCTATGCCAATGAAACTCTCAGCATCCTCATCTCTTCCACCTTCAGCTTGGCTTCCGATGTCTTTGTTAGTGCCACAGTCTCCAAACCACACCCAGCAGGTCTCACTGCCATCTTGAAAACCTTCCCTTTCACTCTTGGTGCTGGTCTCCACCCACTCCACCACCCAGGTATTTAAACTCCAACCTCGCATTGCCTCCCTCTCATTCACCCATGTTTCTCATCTTGCTTCATTCCTCTTCTCTCCAGTGCATACCTGCACCCATCTCATCATCGATATAAACCCAGTGTATCACTGACTTTAAAGGCCACCTTTTGTGTATTTGTGAGAGCAGCTTTGCCAAAAGTGGAAATATTTGACACCCTGGAATTGAGAACAGGTTGGACTTTCAAATAAAAGCTCCTGTTTTTTGTATTATTTGCTCTCCATTGCAAAGCTGCTTTCTCCATGCTTAGCTTAATTGCTGATTCTCTCATGCCATCTCGTTTTATCACTCGAGGTTTGGAGGGGGTTGGTGTGAGCCACGGCAGCAGCAGCACAGTAATTGTGCATCCCCACCCGTCCCAGAAGGACAGAGAGCGAAGATTATCCAGTGCACTGTGTGACTGTGCATTCATCTCAACCTCGCCTGGTTTATGCAGAGTAGGCTTTAGAGGGGCTTTTTGGCAACTGGCCTGCTAGGATTACATTTGCTGATAACTTTACGCTCTAGGCGGCACAGAAAAATAAATTGCTTTCCTGCGAGGGGCAAGGTAAAGGACGTGTAATCCCCTTGTTGGCTCCAACCATTTTTGGATGCAGCGTGTATGAGCGCGTGTCTGAAGTGACCCAGTAATATAAATGTAAGAATCCCATCATGTACAGAGTGCTTCTCAATGTCTTTTTGCTTCATCTGCAAGACTACAGCTGCAGAGTATCTGATGCTGAAATGGGCAATGGTCCATAATTCAACAAAAGATTGTTTTTATAAATGATTTCATTTCACCACGGAGGATCAGTCATGCATAGGTGAAACAAGCATATCATCGTATTTTGGGCTAAGGCTATTATGGAGCCTCTCTGGACCTTTAGCACAATGAAATGAACAGCCACACGCAGAGAGAGGGGCATTAAAATTGAACGTATATGTGAACTAATGAAAAAAAAAAGCTGCTGGGAGAAAAATCCAGACTTGAACACAGAGAGAAAGAAAGATGACCAAAAATCCAGTGTGAATCTGTAGAGAGGGCAGTGGGCTGAGGCAAGAAGAAGCCTCGGACAGAGAAATGAGAGTATTATAGGGGAGAGTGAGACGGGGGGGGGGGATAGGCACACAACTTCAAAATCTGAGAGGTGGAAGGAAATAGGAAGAGTTGAGAAGCATAAAAAATTAAAAGTCAGATGGGAACCTGTCAGTCTGTCAGTCACTTCAGAGGTTTGGCTTTTACTCTTCACACACACAGTGGAGCAAAAACTTTCCTCTTCTGTAACCTTACATGTCCTCTGAATTTGGCCTTTTCTCATTCAGGTAAACCTCACTGTAACTCAAAGGAAATCAGGTTTGGTTTTATGCGATACAGACGTCCGTACATCAAAACTTAACACAAAAGTTTAGATTGATTTTCTGCCCTTGCTAGTTTGCATGCATGCCTGTGCAATATGGAGATGTACTTGGCAGGACTTGAAACGTTGCCTGTAACAGGTAATCAATCACAGAGAATTTGCTGTATCTGTCTTTAATTTTGACCAAGGTTTTTTTAATATGTGCTGAAGCTGCACAGGACTGTTCAGAAAACCTTTGGTGCATTCAGGTTCATCAGGAGACTGCAGATATTGGTTGAGCAAGAAATTGAATGTAGGTTTTTTTTGTCCCATTTGGTTCTTTAGCCATCAGGAAAAGCATGCAAGATCAACAGCGCACAATGTGCTTTGAGGTAGCAGCCAAGAAAGGTGTAGTTTGTGTTTATGTACACCTGTGTGGACGGGCGCACTTGTATTCAAAAGGTTTCTCCATGTAACCATCTGCTGGTGGGTGTGGGGAGCCATAGCCCCGTCCCCCAAGGCATGAAGCAGGCATGGAGGAGATCCAGGCTCCAGACATCCAGAGGCCCCAGAGTGCGAGAGCCCAAGGAGAACCAACAGAGGGGCAACCGTGCCACCCTCCTGGGAGGAGCTGAGGAGAGCCCCAGACGAGGGCTCACCCAGCAGCCACAGAGCAGAAGCCAGAGGGGGCTGGAGTAATGTGCCAGCTGTGTCAGAGTGCACAAAGCCAAAGGCATCAGCCACCGGCAGGGAGTGTGGTGGGAATTTAATGGAGTTTTCATCAGCTTGTTCTCAAGTTTTTGAAGCTGCATGTCAACATAAAAAGACAAAAATACACTCGGCTACTGTCATGTTCAGGAAACATGGTGAGACATGGTGACATATCCTGCTAGAAGCAGCCACCAGAAGATGAACACCGTGTGTATCTTCACATAAAGCTGTAGTGTTTAAATGATGCTCGGCTGGTAGTTTACCAAACTGTGCCTGCCATCTGATTCCATAAATCAAGACACATCAGACCAGGCAGTGTTTTCCAGTCTAGTTGTAACAGCAGTGGCACCTGGTGTGGTCTTCTGCTGCTGTTGTTTTGGATTCAGGGGTGCACTTCTGCCGAGCTTGGTTGTAATGAATGACTATTTGAGTTACTGTAGCCTCCTTATCAGCTCAAAGAGGTCTGGCCATTCTCCTCTGACCTCTGACACGAGCAAGGCATCGTTGCTCAGAGAACTGCTGCTCACCAGATTCTGTCTCTTTTTTGGACCTCTGAAAAGTTATCCATGAACTTTTAACCCAGCTGAGAAAATCTCAGTTTTTATTCTTAATTTGAAAAGATTAAAAAAAAAAGATGAGACAGTGCGAGCGAATTGGGTAAAAGAAATTCAGTAAATGTGAAGTTTTTAAGGCAAATCAAATCTACATGAAATATCCCTTATTTTATAAAATCTGGATGGAAGGTATCCGTCATAGAAAATCATGTGTGTGCGCGTGCGCAGGATGTTTTGATTAAATATAAAAAGTTTATAGTGATCCTGGTGGGGAATATGTGCAGATGATAAAGAGGAGGATGCAGAGAAAGTTATTAAAAGATACGAATGCGGTTACCTGAGGAAATCTGTATCAACAGGCACGAGGGAGCCAGAGATTTATCTCACACTGCTTTCCAACAACTTTTGCAATAACACAGCTTCTGGCATCTCCCATTAATTCACTCAGATTTTTATCAGCAGTTTTCAGTGACACTGATTAAATTAATTACACTTTCCTCGGCGTGATATTCACTTGTCTTGATCAGTTTTGTCTCACTTCTCGTGCCTCATTAATCCCCAGCCGTGGTTTATTTCTCAACTTTAACTTTTTTAGATCTACTGTTTCACTTTTAACCTTTGACCTTTCACAAAGGGACATCCAGTGAATAATAAATGAAGCTGTTAAGTATGTGTAAAGTGCTATCGTATTAGAACTTACACGACTTCCTCCTTGTGTTTTCCTTGTGTTTTGTCCGTTTGTCGCTTGTGTTCCTCACGCTGTGTTCTCTTACATCCCTGCCTCGATTCTTTTGTAAGCCTCCCAACTTTCTAGTGTTTTTGCTTTTTTCTGTCAGGCTTTGTTGGGCCCGTGTATCAGCTTAGTATCAAAAATTGCTTTTTATCGTTCTCCTTTGTCCTGTGTGTAGGTCCTTTACCTGAGCCTTGTAGCAGGTGTATTGGTGCTGTTCCCTTTGTGTGTGTGAGAGAGAGAGACTTGGGTTTCTGATCTTTTGGTGTCTGATTAGGCTGAAGCCTAAAAAACAATATGGCTGGGTTAACTAAAACATTGTGGTGTGGAGTAAAAGATGATTCTGTGTTTGTGATAAGCTTCACCGTAGTTTTGTTCCATATCACCGTGACTGCTTTGGTCTGGGCTGTCTGCGTCCTATAATTGGGTGTAGAGCTGGGCGGTAGAACGATAACGATATGTATTGCGATATAACTTTTAATCGATAGAGAAATTAAACTATCGCGATAGACTTCGCCGCTCTTGTCCTCCAAAAAAAAAAAAGAGAAAAAAATAAAAGGTCAGCCAATCCAAATTAAGTAGCGCAGAGCCGAACCAATCACAGCCGCAGCATCACGTCGCGTGACTTGTTACGTACAGCACAAGTGCCAAGCCGCACGTGTGTTTGTTTGGGAAGCAGCCAGCGGGTAATGGAGGAAATGAGTGTGCCGACTAGAAAAATCAACCGAGCGTGACCGAAGAGAAAACAGATGATGGTTCCAACGCCGGAGAGATTGTCGAACGGAAGAGCCATAGAAGTTCCGTAGTGTGAAGGTATTTCGGCTATTTCAAGTCTGACAAAAAACAGAGTAGCGTGCACTGTAAATTGTGCCGAAAGCAAGTCTGGAAATACAATAAACTGGTGCATGCGTCACACTGTGCGCCACGTTATTGTTTCGGTGAAATGAATTTCTACAATACTGTTACTGTTAATTCTACTCTCTGCAGTGTTTAAATGCTTACATATACACACAGTTACTGTCCCTCCACACATACGACTCGGTTCTGCTTCTATGCCCCAGCTTTGTTTACTTTTTCCCACCGAGGCTTCTAGACTTCTGATTGGCCAACATTTCTGCACGGTTAGGAATCTAGCGCCACCTGCTGCTTTGGCATGTTCATAGCAGCGTTTTCCTTCATTTCTGCCTTTATGTGTGGACGGGATTATTTTTTAAAACGAAAACGGAAAATCTCCGTTTTCAAAAATACCCGTGTACGTGTGGACGTAGCCTCAGTCTCTGACTGGAAGCGCTAATTCGTCATTCGGCTTTTGTCAGACTAAAGTAACTGTTAAAACTGTTTGAAAAGCTAGCTATACAACAAGGAGAGATTGAGAATTTCCTTTTAGTTCTCAGTTTATTTGATATTGACAAAAGTTAGTCAGTTTTGTCTGTTCTTCTGTAAAACAAACTAAGATTTATTTTTAGAATTAATATTTTGTTTCTAAGTGGAATTGACAATTTAGTCTGTTTCGTTTGTTCTATTTTGAAACTTAAACGCTTTAGCGGCTGCCTTTTGTGTAGTTTGCAATATTTGCCTTTATTTATCTGAAAAAGTCTCATGTTCCTTAAGTACATCTACCCTGTTGAACTTATTATGGGAAATAAATATTTAAATAAAAACAAGCTGCTGATTATTTCACATTTTACTTGTGAGCAACGGCACATTTAAATCTTACAAATATAGTTATTTGGCTTATATCGTGATAGATATCGTTATCGCCTGAAATGAAAAAAACATATCGTGATATGAAAAAATCTCATATCGCCCAGCTCCAATTGGGTGTAGTGGACTAATCTATATTTCCAAGGTTCAGAGTGCTTTAAAATGAGATCCAGCTAGGTGCTTACATTTGACAAGCTGAGGATGGGCAACAGAAAAGGCAGAAAATGAGATCTAGTCCTCGGAAAAATGAGATCCTGCACAGCTTTACTTAAAAAAGTCAAAAGGCTTTAGAGAGTATTCCTGATCCTGGTGCATTACGCTCCGAGTTCCTGTAAGAACTCCTAATATACAGATATTCTGCTGGGGTTCCTCATCCTTTCTGTTAACCACTTTCTCAGCTGTCACTGAGTGGGAAGTGGGGTGAACCCAGGATAAGTTGCCACTCTGTCAGAGACAGACCATTCACTTCAGCAAGTCTCACATGCATGTTTTAGACTGATGGAGGAAGTACCTGGAGAAAACCCAAGGAGAACATGTAACCACCACACTGAAAGGCCCAGAACCTTCATACTGTGGAGCAGCAGTCAGAACCACTGCACCACTCTGCCGTTTTTTTCCTTATAAAATAAATTTCTTTGGATTTCATGAGGTGAGAGAAACCGGTGAGCTAACAGATTCACTATCTTATAAACCAGCGTCGGCTTCCACCCATATCAGAATACATTGATCCAGTATGAGTGTAAAGATGGCGCCCAGAGGGAAATCCACAGTCTTTGCAGGAAGGATTCATGGACTTTGGAGGTACTTCCACAGGTTTCAGGATTCTTTGCAACTTGAGGGAAAGTTGGACAAAACCTGAACTTCACTGAGGTTACAATGTTTCCCAGATCATGATGAGGATGATGAACAGAAAAGCTTTCATATAAAGATTGCAGATTCTCATGAATGATATGTGAAGGTGACTCAGAAGAAACTAGAAGAAACCTAAAAGTGTAGTTTTCACATTCCTTCTGCATTTTTTTTTGTAGGTTTGTTTTTATCTGGTTTCTGTCAGTTTTATTTTGTAGCACTTGCTGCATCTGGCTTCATTCTGTGTGCCGCTGGGAAATCACAGGTAATCATACCAGTTAGTGCTGAGATGGGTTTTTTGCTGCTTCTGTTTGGGCACACACGAAGGGACACACACAGAGATAAAGGTGCAGGTGTATGCAAAGGCGCACAATCATCTCCCGCATTTAATCTCAAAGGTACTTTTAGCCTGTACGTATGTGCGTGCATACACGTGTGTCTCCCTCAGTCACACGCATGAACTCTTCCCGCACAGCTCGCCCCGTTAGCCTCCCACTCTGTGTTTGTCGGCACTGCTGTGAGGCTTGTTAGTGCTTTTTTTAACAGCAGCTAATAGAGCACCACTGATAATGGCAACTATGCAGACCACACAGACACACACAGTCGCACACGCAAACAAGCTTTATTAGATCCTGTAGATACTTGTTGAACGACCCTGATTATCTCACTTATTTTCTTTGTTGTTTTTACAACCTTGAATATTTTGTTAATGCACGAACTGCGTTATGGAAATAAAACTGTTATTGTAAAGGATCAGTGTTTTTGAATTATTTATACTGTTTACTACAAATCGCATGCAGTATATCGCAGAACTTTTGCAAACTGCGCTTGCAGGATTTGCATAATTCAGATTGTTTCTTCTACATTTGGCATGATTCAGGTTCTCCGCTACAATCACATTTATCCATTTCGACCTAGTCCCACCTACCGTGCTGTACTGTATGTGTTTCTGTTCAGGAAAGGGGCAAAAAATCAGACCTCGTGGTGCTTTAGGACTGAAAGCAAAGAATCTATTTTCTGTTTTCTTATTTTTCAGACTGTCACGAGTCGTGCTCGGAGTGTCGTGGGCCGAGTCAGCAGGAGTGCGTGTCGTGCTCAGACCTGGTCGCCTTGCTGAAAGACGGGGCGTGCGTCCTTGACTGTGGCGCAGGTTTCTACAGTCGAGAAGGCGTCTGCCACGGTAAAGCTGACACATATCCACACTGCAGCACTGAAGACATTTAGCTGAGTTTCAGTTTTGGCTGGTTTAGTGGAAATAGCACTTTTGCTGACGTCTTTACTAAAAGTAGTGCAACTCCACAGATGCCAAGCTAATATAAGATCCAACACAAAACATTAGGTGTATATATATATGCACGGATGGTTTGAGTACATCACCATCCAGAAAGCCCAAATATATCTTCTTTAAGGAATCAGTTTACCTCTAGCTTGTGGTGATTTGTGCACATGTAGTTTCGTTGGCCAGTTTTGAAGTTATCAGCTGTAGATGTGTCCACTTTCCCTCGAATGTCATGACAGTAAATGGCCACAAAATTGTTATTATATTAAGAGTTTTTATTATTATTATATATTAACTTATCCGGCCAACTGCTACCAAACATTCTAGATGGATAAACAGCACTATGAGCCGTCTCAGGAAGCTACAATCTCTGATTTGCCTCCCTCTGTTAATTAAACCCAACCAAAATGTTTTAGTTTGAATCAATGTGTTTAAAATACAATGATTTTATCCTCTACAGGTCGAGCGTATGGAAGCACAGAACTGCCAGCCAGGCAAAAGGAAATGAGGGTTATATCATATAAATATCTGATATATATACACACATATCTATAACGTGAAAACTTTATTGTTCTAACGATATACTTTTCATCTTTGAACAACATAATATCACTTTATTACAATATACATAACTATCACGTTATAACAACAAAACTTTAATGTTCTTACAATATAAATATTATTTTGTACGAACGAGATTATTATATTGTTTGAAAAATAAAGTTTTAACGTTAAAACATATTTTTTATTTTTCGAACATGATATATTTGTTTGCCTTAAAACATAGTTCGAGAAAATGGCTCGTTTATCGGAACTAGTTAAGTTGTATTTTATGCTTGGATTGAGGCATAACGTGTGATAATGTGATAGCTATGTAAT
This sequence comes from Haplochromis burtoni, assembly GCF_018398535.1. NCBI lineage: Eukaryota > Metazoa > Chordata > Actinopteri > Cichliformes > Cichlidae > Haplochromis > Haplochromis burtoni. The sequence goes on along the minus strand of NW_024582404.1, from coordinate 514,768 downwards.
AACATAACATTATCTTTTTCATATTATCATTTTTATATGAAAAAGTTATTGTTAGAACAATAAAGTTTTCACATTATAACATGAAATAGCTGCTTTTGTTTTGCCTGGTTGGCAGCTCTACGCTTCCGTACTAAAGTGAATAGACTCAGTGTTGTTTTTCTTTTTGTACTAAATAATGCCAGTTTCATTTTAGCCTTCAGATTTTGTGACAGTCTGTGATTTTCCCTTTTCAAAGATTTTCTTTGAACAGCTTCAAGGAAATGAAGCAAAAACCTTTTGGGAGAACTAAAATGAAGTGAAGACATGAAAACAAGATATAAACTTTTTGTATTTCTTTATAATAATGACTCAGACACCGTGGTTCTTCTGTAGAGGCGTTTTAATCCATTTTCTGTTCTCTTTAATGCAGCAGTTAGACTCTTTGTACATAAAGCACTTCAAATTGCAGGTAACACTTATGCTTTTAAATGTAATTTCTCCTCTGGGAGACTGGCGAGTGAATGGTCACATTCCCACGAAGTGCCGTTGCCCAATGCAGTAAACAGTAGACACTATCTGAGACGATGGAAAGTTTATTGTTAGCAGTGAACTGAAGGTGAAGATTTATTTGGGTGTCTTCCCCCCCGCGGAGCTTCCTGCAGCATCCACTCGGCATGATGTCAAAATGATAAGGCAGCAGTAGCAAACAAACAATTTAAAAAAAAAATACAATAATTAGCGATTCTCTCTCGCACTAATGAGGAGTCTGAGGCTTCTGAAATAAATAGATCCCATATGAATATGGATGCTTTCTATTTCTGAGTGGTAAGATGAGGAAGAGTAAGAATAGTCCCCCCTCAGGGCGACGGTGAACTTAGCCAAGCTCTTTTGGTTAAAAAGACCCAGAGGGATGGTGGGGTGGGCTTTTCTTCTGCTGTTGCTCACAGGACAGTTTTGAAGCGCTCAGTGAGGAGCCCTCTTTCAGAAAATGTCAAAAAACCAATGGAACTTTCTAGAAAAAGGTCAAATCCATTTGAACTTGCCAGCCAGCGCTTTGAGGCCTGGTTTAAAATGTCACCATCCTGAGAGAGCTGAAGGGCTTTTCCTCCGCGGGGCTTCCTGGGACTTTAGAAGTGAAAGATTTTCTTTTTTTTTTCATCTCAAGTATGCTGCAGCAAAACCACCTGCTGAGGGAACGGTTTAGTGAGTGTGTGCATGTTATGCTAAGATACCTCAGGTACCTGAGAGTGAAGATTTGATCCATTGTTGGATTTTTTTTAGATTATTTGTTGCCTTTTACCTCTTTTGTTCATCTTTTCAGACATCTGCTTTCCAGTTTCTGTCATTAAAAGTTGGACTCGTTGTTGTCTTGCCTAAGTGACTTTTGATTGTATTTGAAGGACTGTTTGTTTAGGAGACTTTCCTCTTGCTTGTAGATAATTCAGCCAGTTTTAAATTGACCTCAGTGCATTTTGTCATGCCAACAAAAAGCCATTAACGTTTACACGCTGCGCTTCACAGCCTGTGATTCGTCCTGTGCCTCCTGTTTTCCCGACAACCCCAAATGTATGAGCTGCCCACCGGGGACTGCCTTGCATCATGGGAAATGTCTCAGCCAGTGTCCAGCTCAGCATTACCTGGACAGCCAAAGCAGATGCAGAGGTAAGTGTTTGCTCTGAAGTGGAGATGTTTGGACATCATGCACAGCATGTTTGTCAAATAATAGCATATACATACAAACACCTCATACCTACAATTAAGAGCTTGTTGTGCAGCTATGTTACCTGGCACCTTGCAATTTCTGAGTCCACCATGAGCTCCTCTGTTTACAAAAGTATTCAAGGTCAAACGTGAGGCCATCTGTCCAACGGGTAAAACCCAAACCGAGACTTCAGCCCTATTAAAAGCTTCTCATTACTTTAATTAGAGAAGAAAACTTCTAAAATAAATCCTGTAACCTACACAGTTTGTGCCATTTTATTTAAGGGTCAAACCCTTAAATTCATACATAAATTTTACCAAATAGTTAAAGTGTCAGGTTCTACTGAGCTTACTAAGTTACTTCCTGTTTCATGGGTAGTTCTGTGTATCAGACTAAAGATCTTACATCCTTATTTTCTTTGTGTCCCCAGCCTGCCACAGCTCCTGTGCCTCCTGCTGGGGTCCCTCGGTATCCCAGTGCACCTTGTGTCCAGGCGGACTACTTCTCCACCAGGGCCAGTGTGTGGAGGCCTGTGGGGAGGGGCTGTATGCTCAGGACTACACCTGCCACAGTGAGAGTCTAAATACATTAATAAAGTATCCTGTTAAAAAAACTTTTCTTCCTTGTCCCCAGAGTGTAACTGCCTCTCTGTGATGTTGTCTGTCCTCGCGCCCAGACTGTCATCCCTCCTGCCGTTCTTGTGTGGGACCCCTGGCCTCAGACTGCCTCGGCTGCCTCAAACCGGAGGAAGCTCTTCTTCCGCAATCGAGTCACCTTCAGCACAGCGTCTGCACAGCTGGGTGTCCCACGCGCAGCTTCCTGGATGACATGCAGACATGCAGAGGTGAGTGTATTAAATGTTTTATTTAGCTTCCTCTATAATTCAGGAGAGGCGGTACCTGCGAGGCCAGAAAGGATATTTCTGCTGCTGTGGGTCATGGTCGCTAATTAACACGCCAGCCATCGCTCACTTTGACTTTTGAAACAGATCAAATAGTCATTAGCACTAACTACGTTTAAGCCTGGTGAAAGCCGAAAAAAACAAATTGTAAAATCCACGAATCAAAGCCAAAGCTTAACTCTTTTTAACAACAAATCGTGCCCTTATTTGCATTAGTAGTAATGAAATATTTACTCTGAATCGACAGAATGTTAATGTGCAACTATTCAGATTTTCTAACTGAACAATTTGTTTTATAACACAGGATTTGACATCTTTTTAACAAATGTCACAGTTAGGGTGACAAGTAAACTGGATATTAAACATAAAATTCTAAAAGAAACAATTAGTTGCTTCATAAATAAGTAATGAGCAGAGCAATTAATCATGAAAATGTTAATTAGTTGAATCCTAAATATTGAATGAATTGTAGTTTTTGCTCTAACTTATTAAACAACCTGAAAGCTGGATTTATGCTCTGTTTATTCTGTGTACTGAACTGCTGGTTAGCGCTGGAAACATCCTGGCTTCATACATTTCTGATATCAGAACTGAGGAGTCTGTGTTTGAAATTCATGATCTGGCATTTGCACCTACTGTGTGAAGGGTAGGCCCTCCATGATGCAAGGCTTTTCCCTCCTTTACTCTAAAGGTCCCGTTGGTAGACTGTAGGTGCTGTTTGCAGCAATTTGCAGACCCACATCTACAAGTTGTAGCTGCCACTCTCAGAAATATACGGCAGTTGCTTAATTCTGTTTGTGTTCTTGTTGCTGCAGAGAAAACATACGCCATGATATGCAAAGAACTTCTTTGTAGTAAAGTGAAACAGACCCTTAAAAGCAAAGGTTGTTCTCCTTTGTGATTTTAAACCAATCCGCATTTTGAATACATGGATTCTGCCGTGGTGTTGGTGGTTTTCCTACAATCTATGTCTGTGTGGAACCTGAGAACTAAAGATAGGGGCATATAGCATGTCCTTTCAGCCATACTTAATGACCTTGTAGTACCATATCTCCCCTTTAGAGCACTTCGCTCTCGCACTGCAGGCTTACTTGTTGTTCCTAGAGCATTTAAAAGTAGAATGGGAGGCAGAGCCTTCAGTTTTCAGGCCCCTCATCTGTGGAACCAGCTTCCAGTTTGGATTCAGGAGACAGACACTATCTCTACTTTTAAGATTAGATTTAAAACTTGCTAAAGCATATAGTTAGGGCTGGATCAGGTGACCCTGAATCCTCCCTTAGTTACGCTGCAATAGGCATGGGGGATTCCCATGATGCATTGAGTTTTTCCTTTTCAGTCACCTTTCTCACTCACTCTGTGTTAATAGACCTCTCTGCTGAATCACACTTGTTATGAATCTCTGACTCTCTTCCACAGCATGTCTTTATCCCGTCTTCCTTCTCTCACCCCAACCAATCACAGCAGATGGCCCCGCCCCTCCCTGAGCCTGGTTCTGACGGAGGTTTCTTCCTGTTAAAAGGGAGTTTTTCCTTCCTGCTGTCACATAATCCATCCTCATAGAAGATTGTTGGAATTTTGTCTAATAATGTTAGATTTTTACCTTAGAGTGGCGGCTGTTGTTGTGGTTTGCCCCGTATAAATAAAATTGGATTGAACTGAATAGAATTTTAGATTTAAAGGATTGTGTACATTTGTATCTTTTTCTGTTTCCCACAATAAGTGAATCCAATGTTTTACACTTCTGAAAATCAGACACTTGATCCAAGTGTAACTGTTGGTGTTTTGGCTTAACACTGAAAAGTCTTTCAAAGGTTTTTCCCTTAATTTGAGCTTGAAATGAATTAAGACTTGTGTAAGCATGTGTGGAATTTGTAGGTGTGCGTGTAGATGGCTGGTTTTTTTCCAGTGTGAAATTGTGCGTGTAATGGACTAATTTTTAAGATGGGATTAAGGTTTGAAGGGGAAGTCGAGTCAAGTGAGAATAATTATCACCTACCTACCAACAGACTGTCCTTCCCAGAATGCTACGAGGATTTTTTTTTTTTTTTTCCAAATGTAAAGCAGGACAACAATGAAGAGACTGTAATTGATTTTATTTGCCTCCCTCGTATGTGCTGTGCTCTGAAATATGTCCTGTTAACAACAATCAGCCCTTTGCTATCTTCTTACTCAGTCCTTCAGTCCTTGTGCCCGCTGACCATACTGCATTCAGTAGCTGGCAGGGAGTCGGGTATTTGTTCTCGGTGCCTGTCACACAGGCAGATCTTTTGCCAACAATGCTGTTTCTTTGGTTCAGCTCTACTTTCTCTTCAGCTCACTTTTCATCTGCTGGAGCTGCTTTCACCTTTGAATGGGGTAAAACACACAGTGTGGTTTTATAGCTGCTGCTTACATAAAGGTGGGATTTTAACTACTTGCGTGACACAGAGAGGCTTTGTGAGCGCGTCAGTAGGAATGGTTTTGCTTTAGAAGCAAAACATTGATGGGATCTGCTTAAAGCTAGTCGACTTTTCCATTTTAAAGCCTACAGCACCATTTGAACACATTTTCTATTGATGTATGTATTGTGTTTTTCCCCCTTTTAGTCCTGATTTATACTAATTGTTATATGAGAACAATTAGTTTTCAACCTGTGGTTTGCTAATTCACCATCTTGGTTTTTGTGGATCCGGATGTTTAAATGAGAAGTGTGCTAAGTCATCAGCAACCTCTAACCATCTTTTAGCTCCATAAATAGCACAGATGTTGTCTGATGACTCAAACCCACTACTCCCACTGGTAGTAGCTTTGATCGCTTTGTACTCTGAGCTGATATTTGTTTGGTTGATAGTTGGATTTACCTGCTACAACCTCTCAAATTTGATTGGTTGACACTACTGGGGCTCCAAAGGCAAACCGGAGGGCCTCAACTATCAAACACACTACACTACTCAACATTTACAGATATCTCTCCAGAGAAGATCTTATCTCAGAGGTGTGCTGACACCTTTAGATGTTTTCAGGAGACGTCTAGTCTGGCCTGCTTGTTCTTGAGTGTTTGCCCTTTGCTGTAAATTCTCATGAAGTTGTCTTGATAGTGACATGCATACCTTTGTTGCATTAGATATTAAGTCATTAAGCCATTAAATCCTAACCAAGTAAATCATTCTGAGATCATCCACTTAGTTATCTTCTGTGGTCTTTCAGGCATTTTGGTGTTGCTCAGCTCACCAATGGCATTCCTCCTTATTAAGACTGTATGGGATTCATATTTTGTCTCTCAGACACCAAATGTGATTTCAATACTTTGAATCAAGTTAATTTGTCATCAAATAATGAGGGAGCAGTCCCCACCTGGCCGTGAAACTGCTCATCAGTGATCGTCCAATTGCTATTGAGCCTCTGAGAAAGGAGGACTATGTCTAAAAGTGGTTTATGGTTAACAGTTAATGCAATATTTTTATTAAACCTGTTGAATCACAGCAGCACTCAGATGTTGAATGTTTGATTTAAATTCCACTGCGGTGTAAAGAGGCAACATCAAACCCTGTCATTGTCCAAATATTCATTCATGGACTGACACATGAGAATGTGGAGCGCCCCTCAAATACTTCACTGATGAAGAACAAAATGTTATCTAATGAATATTTCAGCAGTAAGTGAGAAGTGATGAAGCGATGAGTGCTTTTATGAACCGCTTTCTTCTTTACTTATTCAGGTTTGCAGAGATTTTATTTGGACTGATGTGAACAGTCAGCACATCGCTGAAGGAAATGAAAATGCAGAGCTTTACCGCTATATTCACAACTGAAGTACACTGTTGCTTCTGGCCGAAACTTCCAACTTCCAAGCAGTTTGTGGAGACGAGCCACACGAGACAACCGAGCGCAGAAAACGAGGCAAGCTCTTGGATTGTTGGGATTTCCCACAGTGCCGCGGATAAATCCTCGTCTGTTTACAGCAGCTCAACAGCTGTGTTTCAAAGCGTGAGTGCAGTTCAGTGAGCACGTCAATTACAGGCTGCTCTGAGGAATGTCTTCATAGTTTCCTGTTAGCTGAAGTTCCCCTCGCAGCTCGGAAACACTGTAATTTGTTGCTCACGTTGTTAATACTTTTCCTGTGTGGTTTCTTACATTAGGCCAGTTAATGAATATAAGCGAGGCAAAAAGCACTGTTGGTTTGCTGCTACAAATGGACACAGTTCTTAAACTCGAGTTTGCATTAAAGTGATGAAATGAGTCAAAAGTTAGCTCTCGTGCTTCTTAAGCTTAAGTAAGGGGCGTTTTGGACCTGTGGGCTCGAACAACCTGAATAAAAAGAAAGAAAAATCCTCATTTTGCGTCACGCTTGAACACTCTGCAAATATATCCTTGCACTCACTTTGCTTTTAGGGATGTTAAGCCAAAAGCCATTTAAGTAATAGCTTGATTTGTCTCCTCACGACAATTTGTTTTTAAGTTCAGGCAGCCAAGAAAATTTTGTTTACTTTACCTGGAATTGAATAGCCCTTAGCAGTATTGAATTTCCTTAATCATCCTGGGGGGCACAATTACAAATCAATGAGTGGGATTGGAGTGTCCTCTAACGCTCATTCGTCTCTGTGATCACTTGGGACCGACACTAAACCGATGTAGACTCTAAAGTGGTTTTAAGAAACGTGTCTGAAGCTATTGTCACTAAATGGAAGTTCAGTTAGTAGCAAGACGTGCATGTATACACACAGTTAACAGAAGGCACGGCAGCCATGACACCACCAGTGTTTGCAGCTGTTTTAAAAACAGTGAAATCAGCACCTGGATGAGTCTTTTTCCTTTAATCTTGTGGAAGACGTGGTGTGGATGTAAAATAGCAGAAAATATTTAAAAGTATCAAAGTTAAAAGGTTGCTGTAACTTTGCAGAGGGTAGACCAGTTATTTCTGACGCTCCAGCCTGTTATCTTCGTCGGTTCCTCTCTATTTCTGAACAAATACACTCTCTGACCGCTTTAATAGGTACGTTCAACTGCTTGTAGACCCAAATGTCTAATCAGCCGATCACGTGGCAGTAACTCCCTGCATTTAGGCGTGTAGCCACTGTCTCATTGTCAATGTGATCCACTGAAGTTAAAACTGGCCTCCGCAGTCATCAGACCTCAGTTCAGCAGAGAACCTTTGAGATAAGGCGAAATGGCAGATTCATATCATGGATGTGCAGCCGACACATCTGTGTTCACGTGGACCAAAATCTCTGAGAAATGTGCAGCTCAGTACAAATGAGGTGTAGCTGGTGAGTGTGCATACCACTCCCCAGAGGGTGTAGCATTTGTGGCCCCTTAAATTTTTACTCCATTGCAAAATTGTTATTGTGAGTAGATTTTAGCTGAGGTTAGAATTTAATAGTTTCTAGTGCCTAACGAGCAAAAGGAAGTCTAAACACAAACCAAGTGAGGAAGTGGAAAACACAAATGATATCTGACTTACTACCTGTGACTGACACAGGTGTCCATCATTAGCTGATGTGCCAGTTTAAAGAAAAATGTGTGGGAATCTGCAAATGGTTTTATTTGGCACACCTTCCTGTCCCCAGGATAAGTGTGAGTGCATGATACTGTCTGCTGTTCTGCTTAGATCTGATTCTCCTGACATTGTCCATAGTCCATTTGTGAAAATGACTGATTAAATCAAAAAGCACACTAAGTAGTAGAGCTGCTAACTTGGCTCTATAGACTCAAGTTGCAAACACAATGTTAAGCTCCATAAAGTAAAGTGGTGGTATAACTGGAACAAATTCTACTTGCAAAACACATGAAGGCAAAGCAGTCTAAGTGATCTGAATGCAAAGTGAATTTCAGACGCGGTGCGATTACACATAAAGTCAATAGAAAGACTGGATGCAAATTCTCTGATGGCAGCACAAACTGAGAGGAGAGACGTGCCTGCGTGTGCTGGAAATGTTTCAGCCTGAATCGACCTCAGAAATGATGGCAGAGGGAAATGGAGAGAGACGTGGAAATGATGGCGAGTCACAGAGTCTCTGGTGAGTTCAGGCATCAGTGAGGCTGAACCGATCACAAAAAACACGCCCGCCCGCACTCTTCACAAAGCATGTTCAATTAGGTGTTATTGACCACGATGAAGGCTGCAGGTAGAAAGTGTAGATCTCACAACTTTCTTTTTATTGTACGCATGTTGTTCCTCTCTTTGCTGATTTTTGTGTGTGGGGGAAAATATATATTTAAGCCACATTAATTAAATATTGGATTTCTACGTTACCTGCTGACATATGAGAAAATGACAGTTTTTCTTGTTATACAGAAAACTTGTATTTGAAGTCAGCAGAGTTATTGTGTCTATTGTGTGGGTGCCAGGTTCACACTAAGCCTCCTTTTGTCAGATGAACACAAATTCAGCTGAAGATCAATTCAATAAATGGCACGTCATTTAAGCTCTATTCACAGTAATATGTAAAGGAGTCGCTCCTCTCTGCCTCCATTCTCACTAACAAAGGTTTCCCTCAGTGGAGTGTCAGTGGGTTCAGTCGTACGGCTGGGAACAATACATGCTGTTGTACAAGTTTCTGTGTGTGTGTGAGTGTGTGTGAGTGTGGCGCTCTGACAGATAACCAGACCTCCCCCGTACCTACTGTCCTTAAAGGAGGCTGGGGCCTGTGAGCCATCAGACGTCTGAGAGTAAATTCCAGGTTGTAAATCCCCACGTTCTCCATTCAGTGCAGACAGAGACAGTTTGTGTGTAGGAGGCTTAACGCTGCTCGGTGTGCAGGTTGAGGCGCAGCACACCGTGACACACGAGGAGAGTTAGCGCGCGCCTAACATGTGCTGGAATAACTTTGACCGTGTTTGACTTTAACTGTCGCAGTTATTGATTGAAATACCATTAAGCTGCAAGATATGCAGCTGAAAAAATTGGCAGATGGTCATATGTATGCTAATGTTTTCTATTTGGACTGCGCTACAAGGCTGGGCTGAAATTCTGAGATGTGTTTTTATGACATATGATATTCAGCTCGGGGCTACTTTCCATCATTAAGATTAAAGGTGTTTGTCACCTCATTACTCCAGACCACGACGTAGCTGTAGCTCTGTGTAGGCTTTGCTGTCGAAACATGTTCAACCATAACCAATAAAGACACGTTTCCGCTGGTGCATCAAGGCACCAGAGCCAAAAGACACAGGCAACATCTGACGCCAACTAGTGTAAAAGCACATTATTCCAGTCCTAATACATACTCCCCATGGTTCCCAGCTCTCTTTGGGAACCTAACTGAAAGTGTTAGGCATTCTACCAGAGTCATTTAGGTGTGCAAAGACATAAACGCACAGATAGGCTTCTGAATTTTTTCTTATAGGGTGATTATTGGCCCCAATGATCACAGCTATCCTCCACTGCAACACTGCAGCACATGACCAGAATGAAAACTGCGAGGGGGAAAATTTGATTGATGGAAACCTGATGTTTGACATAACCAGCTTAACAAATAAACATTTTCTGCACTTTAATTGGGCGGATTAAACAGCTTACATGTCATTCATATCAATGAAACCTGTTCAGGAGCACAGTTTCCTATAATTTTTTCCCTGATGTATTTGTAACTCGGCTCTTGCAGCAGTTGTTGTTGCCATTTCCTCCAAATTGCTCCTCATAGAAATGGGCTGATTCCGAGCATCCCATAACGCAGCGGAATCAATATGAGTGACACCTTAGACACTTCCGAGGAATGAGATATAACCATCCACCTGTGTTTCTGCGGCACATGCTGCCGCACTTATGAAATGATAAGCTCTGTACTGTACCAGGAGAATCATTTATGGAAAGCATTAAGGAGCGCTCACACCCCCAAACTAAATCACAATCTCATCGACTGCGCCCACCTCGAATTATGACCCTATCAGCACAAAACAAAGTAATGAATGTGATTCTCTGAGCTCGTGCACCAGATAATGTGTGATGAGAACGCCTGCGCACATGAATTCGGCTACTACAGGAATCAATATGCGCTCTCCTTCCTGGAACAAATTAGATATCCAAGCTGCAATAAAAGAGCGAGAGGCGTCCTATCACTCTTATTCACTCCCCGTATTAATGACATAAGTTTGACAGCAGGCCTGCTTAATCTGCCTCTGAGTCTGCGTTTGTTTTTGGACCGTTGATGTGAAGATTTCTGGGTAGCTTGTGATTGGCAAGATGAGCTGATTTTGATTTATTTATTTATTTGTCATGTGTTTTTGCATGTTGTTGGATGAATAAGCGCATTTGTGGGTGGTAAACTCGATCATAAACATATTGGATGTCGTCTCATCTCTTCTACCAATTAAGCTGCCATAGTTGACGAGGAAGAACAAGAGGGATTACGGGTGGGCGGCAGGGAGACGGTGGGCGATGATGGGATGTCAGACTGACAATTTCGGCTGACAACCGTGTGACTTTAAAAGTCCTTGCTCTGACACTGAGATGGTCCCACAGGGTAAATGTTTTTGCGCGTGTACACACACACACACAGACTCACAGTAGTGTTGGCTCAGGTAGAGCTACCTGCCAGTGCTGTCATGCAGTGTGTACACAAGACCCGGATGCAGCTGACAGCCCTCTGAAAGAATCCAAAGAGAAGTAATTATAAACACACATAGTCCAGTGTAAATATACTAAAAAAACAAGACCGGTAGTGCACACACACACACAGGCACGCACGCACACACCTGGTGCTGCTAGCCAGTTGATGACAGGCCTTTTGTCTTTCATTCGAACCCCCGCCAGCAGCATGAACCCCTCTCAGCTGCCAGAGCTGATAGCATTGCTCAGCTATTTGTCTTCATGGTGCCAAAGCAGACATCAAAGGCTGCACAAAATGCCTGTTTCAGGGCAGCTGCTGTGTTGGGTGATCAGTGTGGGGGCATGTAAGTGAAGGCTAAATAAACTAGGAAGTGCATATATATAGAAAAGCAGGGTAATCTGCATATGGAGCTACATTTAACAATGTAAAGTTGCATTAGGCAGCACTTTTGGTCAAATCAAATGAGGCTGCTCACCAGCAGAGGCCCAAAAATGTCTTATTAGAAGTAGTATTAGTGGTAGTTTTTTGAGTTTTTTTAGAAGAAAGTTTATCATGGATTGTCTTATTTGTCTTTATTCGTAAAAAGTATCTAGTTTTCCCTTAACTTTTGATCAGTTCCAAAATTTCCCTTTGCTGAGTTTAGTGTCATTTATTTTGCTGTAACTTTTAGGCCTTTAAAATGTACTTTTTTAAGCTCTGCCCTACTGTATGCAGTAAAAAAAGATCTATAAATAAAACAAATAAGCAAAGTGGATCCAACAAGTCTTCCAACTATTTGTTCTTAGTGTTATTTAAGTCCATAAAGTCATTAAATTCTACCCAGTTTAATTTAATATAAAATACACCAGTTGATTGCAGCAGTCACCTCAGGGTGCAACAATATTGAAGAGAGAAACCCAATAACCATGACAGTTCCTTGTGGGCAGCACTTGATAATGATGGGAAAGAACAGAAACCTGCAGAACCGGGCTCAGGAGAGGGGCATCTATGTTCCATGACCGGAGAAGAGTGAAAAGAGGGAAGTGGAGAAGAAATAATCATGGCATCATCATCATGGCGATCACCCAGTAGCCTGGGCCTATCACAGCTTAACTAAAGTTGTGTCTACACAGGAAGCCACTAGCAGTGATTTGGCGACCAGAGGCTAGCAATTCAGTGACTGCAGGTGAAATTACAGCTGTCTCTGTGAAAAAGACAGTGTGAAATCCTCAGTTAAACGGGGCTTAAATGTAAGGCAAGCAATGGAAGTGACCATTCATCAGACTATAGGATACGGTTAATTGACAGATGACAGGATAGTAAATAATTAGAGGGTTGCTAAGCAACACAAACCTGGAATTTGCACCAGTAACCAGCCATCAGTGACAAACTGCAATGAACAATAATAATTTAAAATGTAACCTATGAGCAGCTCTCACAGATGTCTTTTCTGTGCAGGATCATCTGCTGATCCTTTTCTGTTCATCAGCAGTTTCTTAGTTGTAGTTCTCATTAATTAGTCCTTCGTTTAGAAGCCGAGATACCGTGACGGCTTTAAAAAGTTCACCTATAATTTATGCAGTTTAAAATCTTCTGTTTGTTTTGATCTCAGCAGTCCAAATTAAACAGTGGAGCATGTTATAGATTTGCATCTTGGTTGGCGTGTGTCCGCCTTGGAGGAGGCTCTCTGGGCTGGCACTGACTCTGGTGATAATGCGTAACTTCTGATTGGGGAATCTGGCTGCTGGCCTTATCTGAGTGTTACATTACTTCTGGCTGATGGAGCTGACTAAAAGCTCCTGAGAATCAGATTACTGCATGCCAGCAGGGAAGGACCAAGGTACAGTAAAGTGGCAGTAAAATAGCAGGAACAGAGGTGGAAATTGAATTCAGTTCAGACACAGTCAAATGGGCTGTGTTTCTTTTTTACTGTATAACTTTACAGGAATAGGAGTCTCTGTCTTAGTGTACCCTGACTCTTGCCTCTTTGTCAGCATGCTTCAGTTCTACGTGACCCTGAGAAGGATGAGCAGTTAAGAAACAGGACTCAGTTTTAAGTTGCATTAATGCATGACTCATAAATAAGTGGCTGTATATAAACTGTGTACAAACAAATGCACTTCCCTCAACCTGGTTTAGTACTTCAAATTACTACCTGTGTCATTTGAAGACACTTGTAAAGTTTTCTGGTTCATGTATTTTCTTTTCTTTTAGTTTTAAAATTATCAGCAGAACTTAGTGATCTGCCTTCAGGACTCTTTTGCCTACATATCCTGTACAGTACTGTGATGTTGCAGTTCGGTACATAGGGTATGTAGTTTAAAACTGTAATAATATGCCTGCTAGAACAGCTTGTATAAACTAAGTTGGGGGGTTCTAAACTTGACTTGACTTGAAGGTTAAGAAGCATACAACAGCAGATACCAACTATATTCATCAAGCAAGCTGAGGTAACGCTTCACTGTAACGTAGCTACTGTACGAATTTAGCAAAAACTGCTTTGCGACGTTAGCAGAGAGGATCGGTTGAAAACTGTAAGCTGGGCAATTTATAAAGTTAGTCCCAGAAGTTTACATAAGGAACTCCAGTCGTTCCTTGGATACTGTTTGGCTCCAGCTTGTGATAAAGTTTTTCTTGAGATTTAGTTATTGTGACAATAGCAAAATCTCAAAAGTTGGTCCATCTCCTTTTAATTCAACTCCCAAAACCCATTTCTAGAACAAAAGTGCCATCCACTCATCTTTTCATTTTTCTGTTGTGGCTGTGCTAGTGAAGAAGGCACAGCTGGGGATTGAGCCTCCTCCTCTCTTTCTCCTTTATACTTCTTTTTTTCATGGTGACCATGTCGCTGCTCTTCGTGTCCTCTTCAGAGTGTCATCCCTCCTGCTGGCAGTGTGCTGGGCCATCTGCAGACAACTGTACGTCCTGTCCCTCCCCGTCCAGCCTGTACGAGGGCCGCTGTGTCCCCACATGCCCACAAGGCTTCCTTATTCAGGACAACCAATGCCAAGGTGAGAGCACGTACACACACACATATCTGCTTTTGTACTCTTGAGTCACACTCAGTGTCATAGTGTTGCTTAGCCTAAATTCTAACCTTAACAGTAAAACACACAAAAAAAGTATTTTCTTTGCAAAAATGGTCTCGAGGTTAACTGCTCCTTAAAAAAGGAAGTGAAACGATGGCAAACGTGTGGCAAATCCGTCTTTGTTCTAGGCCTTTATTCTTGATTCACTCACCTGTTTCATGATTTCCTTTATTTGCCGGTGTTTAAAACCCGAGACTGAGAAAAGAGATGGGTGCTGGTTCTCAGGACCACATCAACACAAGGCTAATAACTAGTGTTTTATTCAGTATGACCCAAAAAAAATTACTCTCTTTGCATTTGACCCATTCACTCAGTGAAGCAGTGGGCAGCCACTAAGCAGGCACACCGGGGAGCAGTGTACAGGGACGGTACCTTGCTCAGGGGTACCCGTTCAGTGGATTCGAACCCCCGACCTTCCGATCATGGGGTGACAATTCCACCTACTCAGCTATCCCTGCCCCAAAGGCACTGCTAGGATTCAAACCCAAGATCTCCAGTTTACTAGACAGGTGCTTTAACCAACTAAGCCACAGCACCACCGAAGCACAGGATCAAAGATTTATACAGCTAATAAGTTGTGATGGTTTTGCCTGTAAAGCCGAACTGGCAAGACTTACAGACGTGAAAGAATAAAATAAAAAATTCATCATTTTTATCTTACATACACAGATTTATTTGGTTTTGGTAAATATCCCGTAAGTATCCTATAAATATCCTAGCTGTGAAATGTATGCGAGTGCTACAGGTAACTGTGATTTGGATGCATGTAGCTGTCTTGCAGAGCGGTAATCAGAATTTATTACTATGTTTGTCCAAACTTTATATATCTGACCCATTAAATGACTCTCATTCCTCAGTGTGGCCCTTAGTGAACACATGTTAACCTTAGCTGGGCTCTTCTCCCCATCTATCCCCCGCCCCTCTGTGACTCGCCTACTTAATGAAAATCCATTTGCTCTAATCTCCAACTCATTACCTCAGCTCGGTGTATTGACTCTGACCTCATTTGAAACAAGATGACCCTTCCTATCTTCCATTTACCAGCTTTATTCTTTGGTCTTTTTTTAAATGTGCTAAATTTTATTGTTTATCTTGAAAAAAAACAACAAGAAAAAAACTTTTTGAAGACCTCAGTGGATCACATATTTAAACCTGGCTTCAGTAATTGACCGATGAAGATGGATACCAAGACAGTTAAGAAGAGCGATGCACTCACATCGTCTTGGATTACACAATAAATGGGCTCTGCTTGCTGACTTGGCCTTATCTCCTTCAGTACTGACTGGCTCATTAGAAAGTACCCAGAAGAAGGATTGTGTTTCAGTGTAGATGAGAATAAACGTTTGCTACAAGTGGCGTTGGTGACTTTTAATGTGAGGCAATAAGAACGCTGTGTGTTGCTTAAATGCACCAAATGACGTGTAATGTGAAAGTTGTGGCTCATAACGACAAAGCCAGAAAGCATTAGCATCAACTCTGCAGTGCTTTATTCCATCAGCTCTGTCTCCATCTCCTGAAGCCAGCTGTTTGTTAAAAGCCAACAAGAAATTAAGCTCTGACAAACCTGCTGTACACCATCCACCCTGCACCATGCATGAGGCAAAATTAAAGAGTGGCTAATGAACAACCTACAAACTGTATATCAAGGATACACACCCTGTACCTCGTGGCCGGTCTGACTGAGAGAAAAACGGAGGATATTGCCTGCTGAGCTGAGCCTGGCAGCGACCTGTCAGTCACAAAGTAGTTATGTCCCTGCTCTGCATGGCATCGTAACATAAGAAATGAACACTATGCAGTATGCAGGAAGACTCCAAACCAAAGACTTCATTGTTTTTAGTGTTCCAACAGCACTAACATGTCCAAGCAGTCCAGTTGAACTGTGGTGTTGTGAGTTTCCATGCGCATATGTAGTATGTCATCACCTGTCTTTGTCCCCCTCTCTCTCAGCGTGCCATCCCTCCTGCCAGACCTGCTCCGGTCCCTCCCAGGCCGACTGCATCGCCTGCCCCCCGCTGGTGTCCCTGCAGAGTGGCCACTGCAGGGCAAACTGCCAAGAGGGGCATTTCCTTAATGCCATCTCTGGAGAGTGCGTCAGTAAGTCAGACTGTGTGTAAATGTGTGTGAGAGAGAGTACGGATGGTTTAATGCTCATTTATATGCCATTTGCGCAAAGCTTTCATCAAACACGCTGTTTTTTCACTCCGAGTGGCACCCATGGGAGTAGAACTACCAACCTTGGCAGGGAGAGTCCCTTGCTCTGCCTGCTTAGCTTTGCATGATCACACATAGAGACATACCAATTCCTGCGTGTCTGAAGCTCCAGTAATCTGCATTATTCATCAGAAATGCCAGTCATCTTTGTAAAATAGATGCTCTTAGAGTTGGTTTCACTTTCTACTTCAGGGTTTTTCCTGGCTTAGCTTAAGACTTTAGCAGGGCGACTACACTCGTGAGTACATACAGTCAGGGCGATAGGTCTGTGTTGCATTACTGGGCAGAAATCTGTGCTTTTTAACGTTAATTACAATTATTTAGCTGAACAAAAATGTCCATTATTCTGAGTAAATGAAATCTCATTTTCCCATACTGAGTTTTTGGGTAGCCACCGAAAACTCCTCGATGAAGTACTTGTACTGTATTTCACTCTGCAGGCTTCTAGATAATTTATCTTCAATATCCACGGGAACAGTTGGACATAAAGCAGGTTTTGTCCTTTTTTTCCCAGAACACTTATTTCAGATCTAAACACCCTATTGAAATTCTTACATCAGTTGTTATCATTTTTATACACATCACCTGTAAGCAGTATCCTCTATCGACTCTCTACTAGGGACAGCAGGCAGTTAAAGTGTAAAGCATAAAGTGGATGGAGCCATGGTGGAGGTTTCACTCACATGACATCCACTTAAGGATCCAATAATTAGATTTCATCAGTCTGATCAAATCACAAAAGTTACATTAGGTGAAAATGGGACAATCTTGTTGTTGTCAGCTCAGTTAATATTATCCTAATTGTGTGTGTGAGGACACCCACTCACTGAGTAGTGCACGGTTAGTTTTCAAGTTCGCACAGATCTGTGTTATCACTGGTTACAAAGGAAAAACCTACAGACCCTGTTAGTTTGAGGCTGCAGTGATAGCAAGGGACTGACTGCAGCTAATAACATCTATTGAGTGTGCTGAAAACCTCTGATGTTCAAAGAGACCTTTAGTATGAATAAAAAGACACTTATAATCAACTTTCCCTTATTTCCAGTTCTCTAAATGTTGGCATTAAATTCATCAAACCTATAGACAAATAAAAATACCAGTAAGTGCATCACAACTGATTTTTGTTGCTGATTAACTCCCCGGCATCAAATAATCAAACCTACTGACAGACTGAAACTGAAAAATCTGTAGGATTAATTCGATAATGTGAATTATAGCAGCTGCTCTAGTTAGCCAATCAGCTGTCTCAAAATAAACCACAAATGCAATAAAAAGGCTTTTATATGGTAGCTTGTTTTCACTGAACTGACGGTTATCATGCATATAATATATTTTTGCATACATTTTCATCCCCATTTATCAAAAGAAACTGTGACAAATGGAACTAATAATCTTTTGCTGCACAGATGGAGGAAACGGCTGTAGTTTAGGTTATAATGCGTGCCTTTCACAATGTTAACTCTCCACATTGAAACATAATGCTTGGTCATAAAATGGTTTTTAAAAATTGCTCAGTGAACAAAGTTCAGTATAAACTGTAATAGTGAATGGTCCTTACAAGCAGGTGTATTTGAGGAATTCTGTGTGAATCCACTATTGTCATTCCTGATGCATCACTGCACTGAGGCCAAAGCACTGTGAGGTGTAATTGGCTTTGACAAAACAGCAAAATCTGATAGGAATGAAAACAAGCTGAGTTTTTAGAGACACACCAATGTGTAAAAAACACATCAAAATAAAAAAATAATGGTGGCCATAACCTAAATCTGCAGAATAAAGTGAGTTAAAATAGGAATTTAAAGTAGAGAAAAACACATTCCTAACTAGACCCTTCCCCTCCTACAAGTTACTGGACAAAAGTTTTTTATCATTAGTGTTTGAAAAAAAAAACTTTTAATGAGTTTGTGGCTCCCGGTTTCAGAGAAAAATCCATGGAGATAACGGTGAATTTTCATGAGATCTTTTCTCATAAACACCAGCTTACGCTTCACTTCCTCCCCACTCGTCTCCTTCATTGTCCCCAAAATACGCTGCTTGTCTTTAGCAGGCAAAGTGACAGAAGATAAATAGAAAATGTAAAATTAGTTTGTGTGTGTGTGTCCTCTGATGTTGTCCTCCTTCTTCCTGGTTAATGAAATGAGTTTTTACCTATCTGGGCTGCAGGCTATAGATTATAAACAGGCATATTTACAAGATGAGAAGTCAGCATGGAGGAGATAGTGGAGGGGTAAACAAAATCTGAGGGGGAAAAAAATCGACTTTTAATTACAGTTTTTGATGACGCGCACTGTTTGGAGATGTAAAACGGCAACAAGATTTAGCCCCACTCGTACGTGCACGTGTGCGGACATGCACGGCTGGCTCATGTCCACACGCACATGTACGCAAACACACAAGAAAATAAACACGGTGAAACAGAGACACACACAACCTAATCTCAAATGGGTCAAGCTCAGCCAAACTCTAGTTAATAAAAGATGCCTTTTGGCACTTCTGGGCCACAGAAATACCGGGGTCATCATTTCTGCATAGTCAGGACACACACAAAACATGCACACACACGTACATACACACAACCTGCCCCTACGAGCTCTAATTCTTATACTCATAGCTTCCAAAAAACATTTCTACATTATTTCTTCTCTTTCTCACATGCACACACCGAGCCTCAGATTACCTCGGTCCATCCTGCGCTACCATCACTGTTACACAACTCCTTTGGGCAATTGAGGCTTTTCCTCTCAGTTGTGAGTTCACACGAGAGCAGCCATCAGACGGAGATGCCTCCTTTTATTCTCCTGCTGTCCGTCTCTCTCTGTCACACTCTGTTTCTCCTGGTCTGTGTTGGATCTTGAGGGACTCTCCTTTCATCAGTATTCAAAAGCACAGAGAGTCCAGTCCCATACATATGCAGCTGTTCCTTCTAGATTTGCCAGATTTTGCAAGTTATTTGTGATGTTTTTGCAGAAATGTTCGCATCTGCTGGAGATACAGACCAACAGGTTGTACCTGTAAAAATTACGTGTTTCTCCCAGTTTAACTCCTTTTAATTGACCGGTATTCAGTTACTTGTTACTCAGCTCTTTCTTTCAGTTACTTGTTTCAGTTACTGCTTTAACGTTTCCATGTGTGCGACTCAGACTCTGGCAAAAGCGACTCAGCCAAGATGGGTGCTAAGATACAGGTCTGTATTTCCCACTTATGCCAGTGGCCTCAGGTGCATGATGGGAGATAGTGATGAGTCAGGTGTGTGTAGAGATTAAGAGCATGTGGGTTTGGTTTTCTGAAAGTGACCTAAATCTGCAGTACAGCTGCACACTGTAAGAAGTGTTACTTTTAAACACTAAAGTACTGACAGCCAGCTTTGCCAGCATGAACTACTGGGTAACCTAAGCTTTACAGTGTGTAAATGTAGGATATTCAATGCATATTTACTATTTTTCCCCTTTATTTATGCCAAAGTCAGACCAGGCACTATTTTTCCAGTCTCCTGGTGTCCGGTTTTGCTGAGCCTGTGTTAATTTTAGCCTTGTGTAAGACAGTTTTCTTTAAATCTACGTTCTATATGATGTCACAGAGAGAGGATATCCTAATATGGTCCTCTCAGGAACACAGGTTCACACTTAGATCTAGGAACCTGCTGTTCAAACCTTCAGTTTGCAAGGAGCAGCCAGTCAGAAGAAATTTGATGTAAAGCTACAAAATTATGTTTAACTTGACCTGTGAACCACTGAAGAAGGCAAATACAGTCTAAGAATGAAATATACAAAGTTGCAAATGATCACAATAAGTCTCCTGAAAGACTGTTGGTTCTTCATCTCAACATTTTAGTATAAAGATTACCGTAAATGTCGGGCTATAAGCTGCTACTTTTTGCACAAGCTTTGAACCCTGCGGCCTTTAGTCAGGTGCGGCTTTTCTATGGATTGTCCGTGATTTTTGTCATATCGTAAGACGATTTGTTTTGTGTGTTCCGCTGTTGTACGGCACTACGTTGCCTGGCGGAAGGATCGGGGTTCAAGAGTGGTATGTTAGTCACATGTCCGTCCGCCAGGCAACGTAGTGCCGTACGAAGTAGCGCGAAAAACAAACTTCAAAGTAGCGCTACGCGTTCAGCGGGAGTCGTGGATGATGAGCGGCGATAAACTTGCAAGTTATGCCCAAAAAGCAAGTTATGCCCAACTCCACCGGTGGATTCTGACAGCGTGGAAAAGTGTGAAAACATCCACGATCACCAACGGATTTTGAAGGGCTGGACTGCTGCATGATGGAGAGGAGGACACCGCCACGGCCCTTCTGAGGGTGTTCGACTCTGACACTGACAATGAGGATTTCTTTGGTTTTGAAAGTGACAACGAAGGAGAGAAGCGGAGAGTGGATGACGAAGCCATCCTGAGCCTGTTTGTATCCGACACTGGAGAAGAGGACTTTGGTGGTTTTAGTGCGCAGGAAGAAGAGGAAGATGGTGAATGACTGACTTTTCTTCTTGTTAAAGCTGTGTCACTGCACCTGAGCCTAAAAGGTAGTCCGAATCTATTTTTCTGGTGTGCTGTAGGCTACTGTTATGTACTACATGTGCAAATATGTACCCATAACTTGTTTTTCAAAATATTAATAAAAGTGATGTCTCCAAACAGCCATCTCTTTCCTGACAATTCCCTTTGTGCATATTCTCTTACATATGATAAGTCAACATTGAAACACCTGCGGCTTTTGGTCAGGTGCGGCTAATGTATGTACAAAACAGGATTTTCCCCTGATTTTAGCTTGTGCGGCTAATATTTAGGTGCGCTTTGTAGTCCGGGAAATACGGTAATGAACTCTGCAACAATCTGGAGCTCCGTAGACTTTTACTTCAGTCTCTGTTTTATCATAAAGATAATAAACAGATGGAATCGGCCAGATTCTTGCAAAGGGCTTGTTGTAGTTCCTCTCTATGAGAGTTCCCAACGGTACTTTCACTCTGGCCAGCCTGGTACCTCTTGCTCTCTTACCCTCTTCTCTTCTCTCTCTTTCTTTTTTTTAAAGCTTGACTTTTAAAGTAAAGACAATCAGCTTCTGAGCCAGTGATGAAGAAAGATCTGAGTTTCAAATAAAGGAGTGTTTGTGGAACGCTTTCACTCAAAGCTTACAGCTGCGAGAGTTTTTTTGCATCATGATTGTGCTGGAGCCGAACATGTGAGGTTTAAAATAGGCCTGCACACATGAATGCATCACCATAGAAACACAGCATGCCAACGCTGAAATGAAAGACATGGGATCATGTTCTGTTTTTTCTCTTTTCTGTTCTGCGTGGTCAACTGAGAATAAAATCCGTCCATGGAAACGCATTTAAGAAACGTTGGCGCCTACGGCGACAGATGCTGCGAATGTCTCTTTTCAAGCATCTGTCAAGTGCTGATGCTGAAGGCCAGCAGGAATACGAGCGGTTTAAAATGGGTTACTGCTGATTGTGTTGCTCAGTTTAGTTGAAATATAACTTTTTTCCCAGCTTTGAATGCACAACTGGTTTGTTTTTTTATTATCATTTGCCATGTAGCACTTTCTCATTTCACGTATTGGTTACTTTTTTACCTTGAAACCAGTTAATCAGAGAAAATGGAGAAAATAGACAGGACTGAGTACTGTGTACTTGACTTTTAGCAGTGCAAACAGTCGAGGTGAGATTGTAGGAAGCAACATGTGAACTTACAGAGGTCTTTTTGAATATCTGCATTAGAAAACATTAAATAGGTGACCTGCAGAAATCTTACATCATAATTAGACCCTCAGGGAATCATAGTTATTTTACAGGTTAAATAAAAGCATTGGCTTGTAATTAAATTGCTAAATGTGGAAGTCAATTGACACAGCATTGTGAAAAGGGTTATTACTTTATTGTGTTATTTTTTTATTTTATTTTACATTTTGCTCCAGGGAAGTACTCACAGATAATTGCAGCTCAGGCGAATTGAATGCACTGCGTTTGATGCATAAATACTATAATTACTGTGAGTGTCATTACAAAATGACGCTGAATTGTTTCCTGATTTAGTGTTTTAGTCTCGTGTTTTGTTTTTTATGTCTTTAGCACTTTTCAGACAAATCAGATGGAATTAAAAATGCTTTTCAAGCAACGGACAAAAGTAAAATTGATCGGAGACTGTGCACAGCAAAAAACTATTTAACAATAAAAAAATAGGTAGTTAAAATAATAAAACAGAACTTGCTTTCAGGAAACATAAACACAAAAAAATAACATTAAAATGACATATTGATTATATTAAAACAGGAAAACTGAACGAAAGAATGATAGAAATAAAATAAAGTATAGAAATTATTAAATTATATTAATTTAATTTAGATCTAAAAATATCCAGATTTCCAGCTCCTCTCACTTCCTTTCAAACGTTGTTCAGTGGCTCTCAGCAGCATCAGCAAATGTTTGTCTTCTGCTTTGTGAAGCAGCTACAACAGGGACACTGGAGCATCTGAAGGATCTTCCCAGCTCATGAAACCATACCATAGTTTAGGTAGTCCGTCCATCTTGTGGCGAGGGTTTAGATGAACCTGCAAATCAACAGTTTTGCCTTCACTCTTTTTGTTTTTACCACAACAGGTCAGCACAGCATCAGCCTGACTGTCGACACTACACCAATCCATCTGTCAATCTCCTGCTCCCACCTCCCCTTACTAGATAATTCTCACCATAAAGATATTGAGACAAGTACAAAAGTGATTATATCCACAAAATTGGTGACAGAGGGCGGCCCTGGTAGAGTCCAACATCCACTATGTTTCAGGACCAGGAGGAACACTGAAATGTTCCTCCTGGAAACTAATATGAGAATTTAATATTGTTGGGAAAACTGTCAGGTAACAACAGCTGTAATGGGTTCTTTCTTTCTGGTTAACCACTGCTTTAAAGCAGGCTATTTGAGCTAAGTGTCACAATAATGTACACCAAGAAGTTTTTCAAAAGCAGTTAAAAGTAGGGCTGTTCGATATAACGATATATATCGGATGACGATATAAAAACATCTATCGTTTTATTTTACGCTATCTTTTGTTTCGTGGTGTCGCAAAATAAACTGTTTACGGCAATATTTTGTCATTGTTTTGATGGTCGCTGTAGTGGCTACATATATATTTGTTTAAGTTCTCTCTTTCTCTTATATTTCATATAACCACATTACGGACGGACAAGCGACTGTTTATATGCGTTGTCGTTAGCAACCACGACGGTAAAACAATGGCGTGGCTCCGCCGTCCGCTTCTTTGTTTTGCATATTAACCTTTCACAATAAAGCTCAAGATCCTGTTAAGACTTTTCAAAATAAATTAAATCCCGTGAAAGAGTGTGCAGAGTGTTTACGGATGAGAAGCAAAACAGAGGCGTCAGGTACTGGAAAATAAACCTTAGACGCAAACGTTAGAACAGGCTTTTCCCCGCAGCACGCCGCGTAATAAATACTCACAAAGAAAACGGCGGCCGTTACAACTTATGTCTAAAAATGTATCGTTTCATGCATCGGTTAAAACACTCGACTACAGGTGTACAGCACCAAGTTTAAACACTTAATGCAAGTCGAGCTGCCCGAGATTAACAGAATTTACAGAAAATGTTACATTTTTGTGATTTATATCGTTATCGGGATGATAGATGTCTTATATCGGGAGATGAGATTTTGGTCATATCGCACAGCTCTAGGTAAAAGACTACTCCCCACCATAATTCTGAGGTGTCAAACAGGGACTGTTTTCAGGGGACTGAGTTAACCACAACTTCAGAGGAAAGAAGGAAGTAGGGCTTCTTTAATAGCTGCATGTTTAAATCCATGTCTTTGTTAGCACACCATGTCTAACCTTCCTGTTGTGTTTGGGTCACATCTGACCGATTTACAAATTCAAAAACTCTTAAACATTGTGTTTTACATTGGATTGCCTCAAGGCCTTATGACATCCTCCACACTATGCACTTGAACATATAAAAGTGATGAGCACCTGTTTCGTTCAACTTTGTTACATCTCTTTGTTACCCCCCCGGCCTCTGACCCACTGAATGGCCCACTGAACGATTGAACTACCCACTGAACTGAATTTGGTGGTGAAAAATGTTTCTTATGTTAATTTAAGAGCTGTTAAAACTGACTGGCCAATTGTGACTGGAACACTGAAGTAGGGGGTGGGAGTGCACACAACAGGAGGGCTAGTGGAGGTGAGATCAGCCTCACAGGACCATACAGCTTCTACATCTGCTTTTATTACACCTGTAACTTCCAATAAAGATGATGTCATGCGTATGCTCTTCCGTCAGCTCTGGCGCCATCCCCACTCTCAGACTCCCTAAGAAATACATTTCATTTACTTCCACCGAGGCACATTAGTGTCTTGATTTTCTTGTATGACTCTCATTAAATAAGTTTCTATTTCATGTATCGCAGGGGAAGCAGAGAAAGAAAGCATGATATAGGATAATGTCTCGTATAAATCCAGCACACAGGAGAATACCACCATCCTGATTGTGTGCAGGGCATTTATAACTAAAATCCCTTTTCATGTGCTTCAAAAATGGTAACTGTGCCATAAAGAGGGACTCTAAGGGCCCAAATCAATACCATTTTAGTTTTATATTCAGTTATAGGCTGCACAGTCAATAATCCCTGACGCCTGAGTTATCTTATCTCTGCCACAAAGCCATTTGTTCAGCGCTGAGAACTGGATCGCCCGGAGAGTGTTGGCAGGGGAAAATGCTGATGCGTGTTTTGTTGTAAAGTGACGTGATATGAAAGGTGTGAATGTGCGATGACGGTGGGGAAGTTCGTTTTTCTCTTCTTTTCCTTCTTACACTTGGTTAATATCGGACCTGCTTCAGAAATATAGTATGACTCACCTGGGCAGATGCCAGGTTTAGAAGAATGGAGTGTAAGTACCTGTCAGAGGAAACGCTGCGCTGTAGGCAGTAATCGGACTTTCTGAGTTAAAGGCAGCTATTCAGAAATAAGTAAGAAGATCAAAAAGCTGTCAGACGTGGACAGGACAAACATTTTTCAGAGCCTAGGCTCACACTCTTGGAAAACCTGCATGAACTATGAAGATTTGTTTTGCTGAGCAAAGTTGGTGAAGAACTCGAACCAAAAAACTTAAACCAGATAACCACAGGCTTGCCTAAACCTTAACCCCTCTAGATATAGCAGATGATAAGTGTAGGGTAAGCAGGTCTGAACAAACTATATGTGGGACAGGCATTATATCTGTGTGGGACATCAATCCAATCCAACTTTATTTATATAGCACTTTAAAAACAACAAAGTTGACCAAAGTGGTTTCCAATAATAAAACAGAGATAGCAGTTAAAAACCATACATTAAGCAGACAAGGAAACAAATATAAATAACAATAAAATGAATACATAAATGAAAAAGACGATAAAAATAAATCTGTATATATATTAAATATTAAAACATGAGTAAAATAGACAATAATAATGCAATGAATAAGATTAACACAATAAAAGGATTAAGAGTGACCAACAGCTGACTAAAACTGACTACAAGCTGACATCACATGGTTGGAGGTAGGTAACTTACAAAAGTCAATTCAGTCTATCATGTGCAAATTATTCTGTTAGGCGTTTTCTTCCTCTGGCCATGAAACTACCTGCCACTTAGTTGTCCAGTAACCTTTGAGCCTCTGAAAATGGGGGACTGTGTATAACAGTGTTAATGCATTAATTAAACACCCCGAATTAAAGTCGGAAGTCTACACTTCAACTACATTTATGTTGGTGGACTTTAAATCCCCTCTGGTGGTGTATGAGGCAGAATTGCAAAAAATGATGTCATCATCCAAATAATTATAGACTTTTCAACACTGCAAGTGTTTGACTCGCAGGACATTTGGAGACTCAGATAAATTGTATCAGCCCTTCAGTATGTTTATTTCTCTCTATAGCTGGGCACATTAACATGGAAGTTCATCGAGAGTTTCTATAGGTTCACAGTCATCCAGGTCATGGGTGACTTGATTGCTTGAAAAGAAGGCACCCGGTTTTTGTAGATGGTTTGCGTCTCATCCAAGATGCTTCTTTAGTTTAGAACAGCTGATGGAGAGTCGCGAGTAATCATGGATGTGTCATCCGCGGGAACAGACCCAACTAGAGGTTTATTATTATCACGTCAGTGTTTTTAGACTAAACCTCTTGGATGAAACATGAAACTTCTTAAAAAACCTAAAAAAAATAGACCAGTTGCCTTCTTTTCAGGTTTTAAAGAGTTTATGGAGATGGATTCACTTATAAGCCAGCCTCAAGTTTTCATTAGAGGGACTACAGTTCTTTTCTGCTTGACTTCATTTTCAGCCCCAGAGGTTGCTGCATGAAATAACATTAAGATACAGAACTGAGTCAACGTGATCGTAGTTTCTCAGTTGTCTGTGCTCACTAAAAGGCTTTGGGGAAAAACAAACGAACAAAGCCAGAGGCTGCCGTTTGGTTTATTATACTTTGACAAATGTATTGGTTAGATCTGACAATCTAAATATTACCTCAGTGTAAAACCTCATCATGAAACTGAACCAGAGATTCGTTCGTTTAGTATGTTTAAAACATGAAGCTTTCCGAGAAATAATGTTAATGTGTGAAAATACATAACTTAAATCCTCCCACTTGTAATGCAGCAGTGTAATAACAACCGAACCAGCGTGGTTAGAAATGCATTAGCATAAGTGGGCGCCTATTTTGTAGTTTCTCACTTTTTCTTCCTCTTGAGATCTTTGATTTCTTTTTTTAGCTGTTTAGTTCCAAACAGCATCGCATATACCTCACTGAACATGACCAAAATGCAAATGAAATAAAGATCCAGGGCAATGTGTGGAAATATGCAGGAGAAATGCAAATCTGGTGACTCATTAGGGCGCAGCGTTTTCCATCAGTTCACTTGTGTTGATTTTAAACTGAAGGTAAACTGCGTTTTTCCTCAGGGCTTGACTGACAGGGCAGTATCATCTTTATAAAAAAAACCCCAAAACAATACACATCCAAACATGCACTATGTTCATGCACAGAAAATAAATCGATGAAAAACAGAAATCTAAAGAAAGAAAAGCCTATGAATACGTGTGTTTAGAAAACCATGGAAACTGTGAGTAAAATAAAACATGCCTGCAGGGGAAGGAAAAAATCTTGTTTTAGCCACATGAATAGAAAAAGAGGCAGAAGAGGCTTTTTTCCCCTACTTGGTTTAAAATTGAGGTCACGTCCAGTAGAAGCAGTTTTTGACGCAATCAGGCAACTTGGGAGTTTTGAGTTACGCAGTTGAGTACGCACACCCACGCTGGGCTTGTGGTTTTGCTTTTACTTATATTTTACTGTTTTTCCCATCTGTGCTGCTGCAGATTGAAACACTTATAAACTCTTTCACAAGCATAAAAGAGCTTAACTTTGCTGTTTCTACTCTAAAATGTGATGTTTTATAAAAACAGAATGTAATGGTTCAAAAATTTCACAAACCCATATTTTATTCGCACGTGAACATTGAAAAGATATTGTTTGTTTAAGCTGACAGATATCAAAGAAGAGTAAGAACAAACCTTTACACAAAGTCCATGAAAATGCCAAAGCAAAGCATCCACAAGTGTGATTACAAACAAAGGCTGGAAAAGCAACAGAAGACTACAGTACAGTGCAACAAAGACCAAAGGAAAAGCGAGGCGTAAACACAGACATTGGGGAAAATGAGACACAGCTGAGCAGTCTTGATGCATGCTCAATCATCCAGGTAAGTAAATCCCAAATAGTTGATTCTGTTCATCTGGACGTAGCGTTTTCAGTTTCGTTTCGTCTCTCATCCAAGTGATTTCTTCAGACTTCAGCTGAACAAATCACTGATGACAAGACACTGAAACTAAAACTAAGAGACTAGCAAAATAAAGCAGGAAACCCAAAACAGGAAAACTTCTAACACAGAGACTTGACAGCAATGTGCAGGGACCAGCTACTCTAAAACCCAGAGGATCTGAGAATATAAACATAAAGAGATGATGCTAATGAGGAACTATGTCGGTTTAGCATTGTCAGGCTGAAATATGGAAGGCCTTCCCTGAAGACAGCATTGACTGGATGTTATATGTGTATATATGATGTTCTAAAACCTTTATACACCATTCACTCCAGATATGCGTGCTGCTAATACACCCCCATACCATCAGAGACGCAGGCTTACAAAGTGAGTGCTGATAACAAGTTGGATGGTCCCTCTCTTTAGTTCAGAGGACATGAGGTCAGATTTGGATCCTGACTACAGAACAGTTTCTGGCCATTTTAACTGAGCTTTGGCCCACAGAAGACATCAGTGTTTGGCACAGTGAACTGTGTTTACACTGATGGCGTGACAGAAACACGCCTGTTTTTTAACACAATGCTGCTCCAGGGCCAACGATCACGGTCATCCATGTCCCTTCCACACAGAGATTTTTCCAGATACTCTGACTCTTTCGATCACATCATGTACTGCAGATGATGAGATATTCAATGTTTTTGCATTTTCACATTACTCTGAAATTGTTCCACAATTTGTAGACACATTGTTTTGCAGATTGGTGAACCTCCTCTGAGAAATTCAGTCTGTCTAAGATGCTTTTATTGGAAGCAAAATGTTCCTCCAGCTGTTATTTTATAGCGCTGCTTCCTTTTCCATTGACTTGTTTTGTCCATCCCAACTTCTTTGAGATGTATCTCTGAGATTTTACTGTTAATATAATGTGGCTTTATGAGATTTGCGATCCTTCTGTTTTGAGACATTTTATGTAGCATCCTGACTTTTCTGGAATTGGGTTTGCAGAAGTTCATTTCTTTAATATAGTAGTACTTAGTCGTGCAAATACTAAAGATCACCTAATGTTTTTTTTATGGCGCATCAAATTGTAATATCTGCAAACAGAATTAAAATGATAAATTGTTAGTGATACTTCTTTGTCCGCCTCTTTTACTGCTGTCCTCACCATCACATAACTCCCCACTCTGCCTCAATGTTTCCACTATACATCGTTATCTCATCACAGACAAATAACTTTAAGGTACCCACCGCTGTGTCAGCCAGACACAACCCAGATACCATCAGATAAAACACCACCAGATGCTCATTGTTCTGTTAATCTTGGCGCCTTTTGGGAGACCCTGCTGCACTTAGTTCTGAGGGTATATACGGGTCTGTGGGTGTGGGCAGCTTCTTTTCACCTATCACTGGCATTTATCTTACGAGATCACAGTTTTGGAGTTTAAAGGTGTGGAAAACAATAAAGGAATCATATTTATTCTCCTTTTATATCTTTAGTCAGAAATGCTTTGCTTTTAAAATCCTTCCTACTTATTTCTGCTTAATTTTTGCATGTTAGCAACAAACTCAATTGTACTTTTGTTTGCCATGAGCTGATATTTAGTAAGTGTTCTCCACCAAACACCAGCAGTTGTCTAAAAAAACACAAACTGTGTGGTTTTACAAGCGCTCGAGCTATCAAAACGTATTGTTGCCACATGCTCGGGCACCGTAATGCTGCATCGATTACTGTTGCTCTGAAGCAAGAAGCATCTGAGTTACCATCTGTCTTATTTTGGATCAAAGTGGGAGTCATTAGGCTGCAAACAGTAGTTTCTCCTTTTTCCTCATCTTAATATACATCTTACCACAAGTAAGCTTTTATTATACTAAGTGAAGGTCTTTCCAGCTTCTTGGGTAATATCTTTGACTGCTTACTGCAAGAAAGGACGTAAACAAGCTGAGAGGAACTCTTTTCAGTCTGTCAGCTTGCTTTGACCACAGTTTGTGGTTAAGTCAGAAACTAAATATACAAATCAAGCTGTTGGTGAAGCAGCAATAAATACCTCTGCTGTTAATTTCCTCCTTTGCCGCTACCTGCTGCCATCGTGTGAGGAAGTAAACGCAGAATAACACGGGACTGCTTTGAATGGGGCCATTGTCATCCATCCTTTTGAATCTCCATTATATCAGATTTTCTTTTAAGTGGATTTAAAAGCCCTTAAAAGTTTGCAGGTTTGAGAAAGTCTGAAAAGAAAGCCAAAAGTTTTCAAAGTAAATGGAGAACTTAAATGTGAATGCATAAGCTCCCTGGCTCTTTCTCCCTTTACCCAGCTCATCACATCTTATTCTATTAAAAATGATTTTATTTTTTCAGTAGAAATAGAGGAACTGAAGGCTGATTAAACAGAGTTTTGCAGTGAATGGGGAGTGTGGGGATAGCTGGACTGGAACATAAAGGGTTGAGTCTGAATGAACTGAAAAGCAAAGACTGTCGAGCTGGCAGTTGGAGGTTTGGACGGTGCATGGCAGACGGAGATCGGGCAGACAGACCGCGTAAAAGATGAAGTTTAGAAATCATAAAGGCACGCTGGATTAAAACTTTTGACACGGGGAGCTTAATTGGCAGCAGTAGAGGTGGGAGTTACATAGAAATTGGAATAAAGCAGCTGAAGATCATCGAGGTCTGGATGAAACACTGGGGTAGATGCCACGTCTAATCCTACAGACTTGTACTGCCTACTTTTCCTTTTTCTATTTGTCTTAGTTTATTCCATAAGATGTGTGAGAGGGAGAGGCGAGGAGCACACGAGGAGAGACTTCGAGATGCAGCTGTATTGTCTGTCCGTTGCTTTGTTACAGCCTATTTTTGTGTTTTATGATCAAATATGTCAGACAAAGATAACTGCTCATGAAAAAGAACATATACATGCAGTGGCATAGAACATCTATGTGAAAAGTCACCAGAGTAGAAACATTTCTGCAGAGAACTTTAAATCCTCAGTTAATCAGGCGCTTCAGCAAACTTTGTTCTGTCAGATAAAAAGCATGTCAGACAGGGCAAAACACAAGCTACAGGAGGGAGAAGATAAACGCTGACGACACGAGCAGTGCATTATGGGAAGTCCTCATAATTCAACATGTATTTAACTACATCACTGAGGTCATTACTGTGGAGATGCTCCTGAAGTTTTCATCAAAAGAAAGATCTGATTTTTTAAGTAACCACTGATAGTAAGTGGAGCGGACTGCTGCCTAACAACAGACATTTTAAAATCCTGTTTGAAAACCAATTTTTATTCTTTGGATTTAAAAAAAAATCATTTGTTTATATTTTCCTTGTTTTTTATGTTTTAATTGCGATTTTATTGTTTTAGCCATGCAGGAATTTTACTACTTTTAAACATGGATATAAATTAATCAACTCAACAAACTAGAGAAATGAAAAAAAGCCTGAATAGGTAACCAGGGGACAAAGGGAACAGAAGGAGAGAAACTGGAGCTCGTGAGCCGTTCGTAGTCAGAAACAGTTGTGATTGATTGGATTATTTTTGCTTTTCGTTTAAACAAAAACCAGCGAGGCGCCTGCTTTGCTTCAGATGCACATCAGCTCGTTTGATTTAAGAAAAGACGTTTTAGCATGGCGTTGACGAGTGGCTGATAATGGCGTACATTTCTGTTTACATTGTGAAGATGAAAAAATACAAATCATTCTCTCTGTTATCTCCGCAGAGTGCAGCTCGGACTGCCAGCGCTGCACAGCAGACCTCCAGACGGGCGTCGGCAGCATCTGTCTGTGGTGCAAAACACCAAGAATGTGGCTGCTGGGCGATCACTGTGTCTCTCACTGTCCTCTGGGTCATTATGGCTGGCATGGAGCCTGCATCAGTAAGGACTTTTTACTTCTCTGCCTTTGCACAAGAAGGTCAGAGGTCAGGCAGTAGCTTTCTTTAATGTAGGGAAATCTAATCAAAGCTTTTGTGTTTTATTCATCAATCAAACCTCCTCCTCCTTGACCTGGGAGGGCTTGTTTCTCCATCCTCTGCTGACCTGGAAACAACAAGCAGGAGAAACACTTAAAGTAAATGTTTAAACAAACAATTGCTCTAGAAAAGAATTTCTAATTATCCCCTCATCCTCTTCAAAGCCATCATCCGCATTGTCTCCATTATCCTTATCCTCATCATACCTGGTCATTATTATTATCGTCCTCCTGCTCCTCCTCCTCGTCCTCCTCCTCATCCTGTGGTTCAGCCGCTGAGCAGCTGTAACAGCCTCCACACTGATCTGCTGCGAATCTGCGCACGGGTTTAAATGCAGAGCGTGAACAGGAAGCCTCTGGCTTTAAGAGTAAAACCTCAGGAGTCTCATTTAGCTTAGCTGCAGGCAATAGCATACAAACACATTCATGCACACACAGTGACTACAACAGCTATATGAAGAAAGCACAAGATAGAGGGGAAAATAGCTCCCGTGGACACAGAACAAACCTCTCAGGTCAAACATGTGCTACACAACAGGTAGGTGGGTGGATGGGTACATTTTATTAGCTACATGTTTGCACATCTGCCTCTATCCTGGTGCTGATTCAGGCCAGATGATGAATTTTTACATCAGATTCATATTTTTATGCCGTGGTTAGTGTGCTTAGATGAGCAGTGTGTGGTGCTGGCTGTGCAGTGTCTAAGGATGAGGAGCAGATGACTCTGAGTGACTGTATCCTTGATAATAACGCGATACACTTATTAGATAAGTTAATATTCTTTAACTCAACAGTTTGGGTTGGAAAAGACTTTTTCCATCCTTCCCTTCGCTCAGCCGCTTACTCAGTTCAGAGTTACTGGGGGAGCTGGGCTAACACATAGAGACAGATAAGGATTCACATTGATGTTGTTGGACTGAGGGAGTACCTGGAGAGAACATGCACACTTCAAAACAAAACACAGCACCGGGCCGTCCTCAGATTTGAACTCTGGGCCTTCTTGCTGCAAGGCAACAGCTAACAGCTGAACCACTGTGCCGCCTTTTGTCGTCAAGAAACCGATGATTCAGTGTTGTGTCCATCTGTTTTTGAGAACTTCAAAGAGGATTTATAGCTTAAAAAAACCTTTTCCATCTGAGTTTTTCTTGTATTGCAATTCTTTAACAGTCAAAGCTACTAAAATGACTTTATTCTCACTACAGGGTCATGTTTAACGTTTAAGGAAGTAAACACAGAACAACAAAGGACTACGTTTATTGTCACAATCCATCCTTTTGGATCAGTGTCTTTCTGATATCTTCTCCAACATATCAGATTATCTTTTTTGAAAGTTCTTACAAGTTTACAGGTTTGAGAAAGTCTAAATAGAAAGCCAAAAGTTTCTATTTTATTAAAAATGATTTTATTTTTTCAAATCAAATCAAATCAAATCACTTTTATTGTCACATCACATGTGCAGGTACATTGGTACAGCACATGTGAGTGAAATTCTTGTGTGCGAGCTTCACAAGCAACAGAGTTGTGCAAAATACAATATTTTCAGTAGAAATAGAGGAATTTGAAGGCCGATTAAGCCGGGTTTTACAGTGAATGGAGAGTCTGGGGATAGTTGGACTGGAACATAAAGGCTTGAGGCTGAATGAACAGAGAAGCAAAGACTGTCGAGCTGGCGGTATGGAGGGCGCATGGCAGACGGAGGAAAAGATGAAGTTTAGAAATCATAAAGGCACGCTGGATTAAAACCTTTGACATGGAGGGTTTAATTAGCAGCATAGAAATTCCATAGAACTTGGAACGAAACAAACGTCAAGGATGTCGAGGTGATGCTGGGATAGACACAAACAAACACAGACAGCACGTCTACTTCCTGTTTTTAGAGCTGTTTACAGCCTTTTGTTGCCCGCATCCCAACATGTTCCTGCCATCAAAATCTAAGTTGGCCAGTATTTTTCACAAAGTAATAAAATGGCTCATTTTAAATATTTGATATGTTTTCAATGTTAAACCACGAGTAAAATCTCAAATCATTGCATTCTGTTCTTATTTACATTTAACACGGTCTGCCAGCTTTTTGGGAACTTAGGTTATATTTCTATGTCCCTGCATGTCCATAAAAGGTGACGTTTTTTTTCCCAGAATGCCATCCATCATGCGAGGCCTGCAGTGGGGCTGGGCCGCTCTCTTGTACTTCCTGCCCTGCCAACGGCGTTCTCTTGCCATCTGGACTCTGTGCCCCCAAATGTCCCCTTGGATACTATAACAATGGCCAAAGGATCTGCCAGGGTTAGTGAAAACACACACACACACACACACACACACACACACACACACACACACACACACACACACACACACACACA
>NW_024582404.1:420085-480223 GCF_018398535.1 Haplochromis burtoni | reverse complement strand
CACACACACACACACACACACACACACACACACACACACACACGCAAACAAGCTTACTGTGAATGTTAAAAATATGCCTTTGCTATGTTACTATTTTGGTTTGTTAAGGTCCTTTCCTGTTAGCTGCACTCTATGTTTGCACTGAGAAGACTGTCTGCATATATAACCGCTAATGAGTGTCTAATTAAATCATAGACTTTTACTTACCATTACAAATTTACAAACTTCTTGGACACATCAGGCAATATTAATGGTGAGATTATTTAATTAAAATGCCCCAAAAAACACCAAAACCACAAACACAGCCAAACAAGTCTAGTTCAGAGACTCCGGTTAGTGAAGGTGAAGCTTAGCAGACACCTACAGGCTACAGACAAGGGCCACACACTGATTTTCAGCTCCAACACAAGCAACAATGTTGGATGAGTTATTAAAAATAATAATCCTGGTACGGTTCTTATAAAGAAGGATACTATCCACAGAGACCCGTAAAAATGTGTTTCTGCTGGAAACTTTTTAACGTGGAAGTTGATGGGTATTAGCTTACTGCTACTTTTTAGTTTGTCACAACTCGTAAAACAGAGCGAAATGCAGCACTCACGTACAGAAAACCAAAAAGCCAACTTGTTGTTCACGTGAAACGAGTTCACCTACAAGTCAGGCAGATAAAATTGAACGAATTGCCTGAATTGAATTCCAGACAGAGTGGGCAGAGGGCGAAAACAGGCACAAACAAAAAGGACCATTCATGGCACAAAAGTTTAGTGAAAGTTCACAAAGACGGTCTGTCAGAAAATGAATGGTGAGTCAGTGGAATATACGCTGAAAGTAATGAGTGAAGCAGAGAAGCCGGTGGGAAAGTGATGCAGGTAGTCATGAAAACAGGCCATCAACACCGCAAGAATGCTAAGACGATATTTTTACATTTTACAGACAGATCCCAGACTCAATGAACAAGTAAGTGCAGTTAGTTGGTGTTTTAATTACTCAGTACTCCTTCTGTTCTGTTTGTGTTGTGAGGGCCTCTTTAAGCTGCGAGAGGTGGGGTACATCCTGGTCAGACTGCCTCCTTATTACAGACACACAAGGTCAATTTAGAATCACTTATTAACCTCACGTGCATGTGTTTAGGAGGAATTTTGGCAATCCCTGCATCCGACACAGCCACATTCAGGCAGTTTATGGTGTTGGCTGGTGTTTCACATTTTCCTCACTAGTCCGTCGACCTTTTCTGTTCTCTGCAGCATGTGACAGCCAGTGCCTGACGTGCGAGACGCCCGGGGTTTGTAC
This sequence comes from Haplochromis burtoni, assembly GCF_018398535.1. Classification (NCBI taxonomy): domain Eukaryota; kingdom Metazoa; phylum Chordata; class Actinopteri; order Cichliformes; family Cichlidae; genus Haplochromis; species Haplochromis burtoni. The sequence continues at coordinate 478,933 of NW_024582404.1, read as the reverse complement.
GTCCTGCCGTGACCCGGCCAAGGTGCTGCTGTTCGGAGAATGCCAGTACGACAGCTGCGCCCATCAGTACTACCTCAACACCACGACCCGCACCTGCAGAGGTACGCTGCCAAGTCGCCTGACAACCTCACACAAAATGCACTGGTGCAGTGAGGCAAGGGGGATTAATAATGAGGATATGCAGTGCACCCTTTATGATATTCATAAATTGCTCTTCATCCATATTGCATGTAGTGTACTGTGCTACATTGAGTTTATAGGCTCCATCAATCAAGTAATAAACTGTAGAACCAGGTATGCAAATGCTACACATTGTGTGTGCATTTTAACTCAGTATTACATCTTCCTGTGCACAGAGACATTGATGCATGAGCCTCAGGGGATCCCGGGCCTGAGTGAATAGCTATCCCTTTTTTCACCACTGTTTATATATTTAAATACCCACTAATCAGCCTTGCTTGCATTTTTTCAGGCTGGAACTCAATAATAAGACACGTGAAAATGTGTTTTTTATCCATTTTCCTTTTTCCGGATCAAAGAATAATGACTGCATAAGATTTAATTTCAGCCCATGACTGTTGTTACGCTGATGTACCATATGCTTTAATTCACAGTAAGTTATTTCACATAAAGCGGAAATCACCCTTTATCACTGATTCAGTCCAGTGCAGTAAGGGTTTTCCAGGTATCGGGGGCCCAAAGGAACGGTCCCAGAGGCTGAACCAACACTGCACATGTCTGTTATGGGATTAGAAGCTAAGCTAGCTGCTCCGGGCTAAATAAACATTTTGATTCCCTCTGAGCCAGCGAGTAGCGCCTCCCACTTAGACAGGTGGTTTTTAGCCATCCAGCTCATGATGGTGTTTACCCCCCTGGTTAATCCACTGAACCTTAGATGCACCCAGAAGAGTTAAAAGCACCACGGCTATCAGCTCTCTCAAAAACCAAAACAGCTTCGAGAAACTTTGGGAGCTTTCATTTCACAGCCTCGGGGGAGCTTTCAAAGTTCTCAGAGAGAGTCTCTTACAAACCCTTAAGCACTACCAAAACCTACATTTGTTTGGCTTTATCAGTGATCTTTGTCCACTGAGAAATCCCTCATTTACATCTCAGATCCCACCGTTTGCCTCCCACTATCACCTAAAAACAAAGGTAGATGCTGAAGACGGACTAAGAGATGAACTAGTTTTCATGGTGGCTGTTATATATAATTTCGTCATTTTGTTTATTATATATATATATATATATATATATATATATATATTGCCATAATATAAACAAAAAAATCAAAGATTGACCCCAAGGAAAACTTGCATGAGGAAATTAGAATATTAATTAACTTAGCATCACAGCAGGAGGACCAAACATCCATCTCAGCTGCATGCTGTATATTTAAGGAAGGACGCTGCCACCATCTTATTAGCCATAGGTTTGTAAAGCATACTGGATCACTGTGTTGTTTTATTGAAGACTGAGGTGATTTGTGGATGAAAGGCTGGAGTTATCAGCAGACTATCAATTACTAGAACCAAAACGGAAGAAAAACGTCTTGGACCGAGCACAAAGCCATGCTATTACTCAGATCGTTTCGTTTAAAGTGATCTGAAAGGCACCAACACCACAAAGATGGTGCCAGGTCCACTTCACTGATTCACATGAACGGCACTAATGCCCAGACACCAGTCGCCTCGCTGACATGTGTCCCTTTTTCAGAGTTCAGCTTGATGTGTTCAGAAGTTTTCTGGGCTACAGTTATGGCTAATTTGTATATTTGATACGTTTTAGGAAAATGTAGCATTTCACTGTATGTGTAGTTGCTCTACAAACTGTGTATCCTGCTTAGTTTCATCTTCAGGTTTAATACAAATGTAGAAGGTCATACAAGCATGAAGAGTCCCAACTGTGCTTCATTTTCGTGCCTGTATTAATTGTGCACAGGACAAACAACAGATGTGCAGGTGATGAGAGAGAAAGAAGCACAAATGGCTTTAAAATCAATCCCATAGAGAAAAAAAAGTTGATTAATCTCTTTTGGTCTCTCGCCCTCCCTCTCTTCTGTTCTGTTCTCACTATTTGCTCTCACCTCTAAAATCCCCTCACTTCTAATCCCAATGTCCCAACACACACACGCACGTACACCTCCTCCTCTCACTCCTTTTCTGCTACCGTCCATCCTGTTTGCAGAGTGTGACTGGAGCTGCAATGCCTGTAAAGGCCCCCTGAGGACTGACTGCCTGCAGTGCATGGAGGCCTACGTGTTGCAGGAGGGAGTGTGCACGCAGGGGTGCTCCTTTGGCTCCTATCGGGACGGAGACAGATGCCTCGGTCAGTCCAACAAAAAGCAGATAAATTGACCCACTTCACATGCAGTCGGTGCTATTGTAGCTGCACAAAGAGCTTCCTCTGGGCTTTTACACTGTTGTTTGTACATTTGTGTCCATTTGAAGTTGTTTTTCCTAATCGATTGCTAACGCAGCCAATCTTAATAAAGCAGATAATCAGCAGCAGCTGAACTAAAAGGTTCCTTAAAAGAGCTTTTATATGTAGAAGTTGTATGAACTGGCCAAATCAACTGCATGGACTGGTGTATAGCACTTTTCTACTCTCAGCAAGCCTCATTCACTCAGTCACACACATTCATACAAGCCTAAGCAAACTGATTAATGCATGTGTGCATTAGCAGTCTGTAATACAGCTTCTGTGTGACTCCATGTTACTTTTTTCACCGGTGCTAGTAGCCAAAAACACATTAAGAAAATATCTGGTGATAAAATAAATAATGTCTTTAACTCAGTTACTATATCACTGTTTTTTTCAAATGTTTTGCTCTCTGCGGCAGGCTGTGATGATCACTGTTTGGACTGTCGAGGTCCTGGACAGTGCCAGGAATGCCAGCCTCCCTACGCCATGCTGCACGGCCAGTGTGTGCTCGAATGTGGCAGAAACTACTTCCTGGATGCATCTTCCAAAGCTTGCAAATGTAAGAATATACATCTTCTATTTCTATATGTAGTGATAGACTTTTAAAGACTGTTTCTATGAAGATCAGAGTATTAATTTAGTTTGAAAAATAAATTTATAATAGACATTTAAAACATTTAAAGTTGAAGACTTGTGTAAAAACAAAAAGAAGCAATTTGAATAATATTTGAATAATTTGGATCTTTTCCTTCAGCTTGCTCGTCCGACTGCGTGCTCTGCGACGGGAACGGACTCTGCAGAGCTTGTCGTAATCAGACCTACCTCATGGAAGGATACTGCACTCCTGACTGTGGACATGGATACTACGCAGACCAGAAGACCAGGACCTGTCACGGTAATAACATGATGCCTATGTTGGTTTTAGTTATCATTACATAGCAGAAAAGTCCTTTAATTTATTGATAGAAAGCTCCCAGACTTCAAATCTGTTAATTCTGATAAGAAGAATTGCATAAATACAGTTTAAAGACCAACAGTAGGTGAATTCTGCAGCCAAACTGGGAGGCCTGGGAGTAGGTCCAGGTCACTCTCTCTCTCTCAGCTGGGAGGTTTCTAAACTGAGCACAGCATCATGTATCAAGCACTGTACCAGTGGGAGCTTTTTTCTTATATGCAAATAAACTAAAGATGCCCACATAAATAATGCAAATTACCACAAGATATTACATAAAAGCAAATTTACATTGCTAACAGAAAAAGTGTGTGATGCTGTGGAGGAGGTTAAGCTGCAAAATGTTAATGTCCCTCCAAAAATAAAGCTTATACAGTAAAACGTGTTGTCAGTTTGAAGTTGCACAGCAACAAATGTCATGATAAAGTTTCACCAGCAGCTCGTACTTTTGTGTCGCAGTGGTGCTTTTATTGTGACACACTCGACTCAGTGAGCAGTTTTGTCATTGGCAGTCCTCAGTCACTTTGTGCAGCTCAACTGTGGTCAGATCGTCACTCTGACACTAATGAGTGACCCGTCTATCACACATGGGGTGTGCTGTGTTTCAAATTTGGCAAGCAGCTTTTTAGAGAACGTGTTTTGAACTTTTTAGGCAAATTACAGCACTGATCCGTGCCGTGCTGGGCACCCGTTTTGGGTTAGCAAGACCGTATCATTGTAAAGGAATGGGGAGACAGCCATGACTGCAGTTACTGCCAGGACGTCGTGTCTTATATAAGGTTAAAAAGGTTAAATTCCCAAAGGTATGCTTCTGCTGACGGCTCAATCTCATCACATGAGCCAGAGATGAACATATGAACATATTTGGCATGTGTGGCTGTTGTAAAGGGAGAGGAGGTTATTAGCTGGGATAGGCTAAATTTAATATGATGGATGGATGGAGTGTGAAAGATTTGTGCCTATCCATTGGTTAGATCACAGGTGTCGAACTCCAGGCCTCGAAGGCCGATGTCCTACAGGTTTTAGATGTTTCCTTTATCCAACACAGCTGATTAAATGGATAAATTACCTCCTCAACATGTCTTGAAGTTCTCCAGAAACCTGGTAATGAACTAATCATTTGATTCAGGTGTGTTGACCCAAGGTGATATCTAAAACCTGCAGGACACCGGCCCTCGAAGCCTGGAGTTCGACATCCCTGGATTAAATGGTGGACTGTACCCAACTTGATACCCCATTCTCAGCCCATCCCTCTTCCAAGCCTGACCCTACAGTTTCTGTCAACTCGATGGGGAAAAACTAAAGACATTATTAACCTTTCATACCTGAAGAAAACCCAGTTATGATTTAGTGTATTTGTGTCCAAATACCCCTCTAATACTGATCATTTAAAAAGAACAGAAAGGATAAGGATCCATTACAATGTGGCTCATACCGTCCCATTTCTTTGTTAAATGTGGACTATAAAATCCTTGCTAAACTTTTAGCGATGCGTGTGGAAGCAGTCTTGCCATCTCTAATTAACCTGGATCAAACATGCTTTATTAAAGGGAGATATGCCTTCTCTAACCTTAGACGTTTGTTTAATGTTCTTTACAGTCCCTCAGACTCCAACAGCCCTGAGTTTGGGATCAGTTTAGATGCTGAGAAGGCTTTTGACAGGGTCGAGTGGGGATACCCTTTTTATGTTTTGGATAAATTCGGCTTTGGTAAAATAATCATCTCCTGGTTGAAACGTCTTTATACTTCCCCGCTTGCCGCTGTCAAAACAAATGGCACATGTTCTGACTTTTTTCCTCTATTTAGGGGGTCTAGGCAGGGCTGTCCCATGTCGCCGTTGCTCTTTGCAATTGCAATTGAGCCCCTGGCCATATTGCTGAGATCAAACCCAGGTATCACCGGGGTTACTAGAAATGGTATAGAACAAAGGGTCTCCTTATACGCAGATGATTTGCTTCTTTATATCTCAGAACCAGCATCCTCATTTCCTTTGGTGCTCTCAATACTTGAACAGTTTAGCCTTATTTCTGGCTATAAGCTGAATCTCGCTAAGAGTGAACTGTTCCCCCTGAATGCTGCTGCACAGAAATATCAGTGCACTGCACCCTTTTTTGACCATGTTCAGACTTTGCGGTCTCGCAACACTCCCAATTAGCCAGCTCAGACTTTATTCTATTTTATTTTATCTTATGTTTAAGTAAGATGTTTATGTTTAAGTATATGGACTCTATTGTGCCTGCGCCTTATGATGGCATTTACTTACCTACTTTATACATATTTCTTTTCTCTTACAGAATTGACTTATCTCTACAACTAAGCTGACCACTCATTATGTTTGTGTTTTGTTTTTTCTGTGTCTGTGTGGGGGTGTGGGCTCTGAAACTCTCCACATCTCTCTTGTACACTCAGGAACTGCTATCTTGTACTCCAGGGTTTACTATTCGTATTATTAGATTGGACCCTTTCTTTTTGTACACCCACTGGTACTTCTATAATTATGAGGTGGGAGTGTATGTTTCATATTGTTTTATGTTCTTCAAAAAGAAAACGGCATTTGTTCAATTTGTCTTTTGTAAAAATGGATCCAGAAACTTTAATAAAAATATCTGAGGGAGAATGACAAAAAAAAGGAGAAAAATAAATAAATAAATAAATAAATAAATAAATAATTAAATAAATAAATGCAGTATTGCTCACAACAGCTATTTTGAAAAAAAAAAAAAAAGACCAGATACAGTGATTCCAGTTGAAGATAAAGGTCATAGCAACTGTAATATAGTATTAGTAATATATCAGAACATATTAAAGGCTTCAATTGTATTTTTCACAAAGAAACTCACAACCAAGCAGACCAGTTATATATTTTCAGCAGGTAGCATTTGTGATCGCAATTAAATGTTTGGAACATAAAGACCATGTTAACATGAGTCAGGACCAATTTTTTTTATTTCCATGTCAGTTTTTCCCGTTTTTAAAATCTTTTGGGAGTTACTATGATCGGTCCATTCACAGTTAAAGCAAAGCGTCTGTGGTAATATAATAGAAGTGTATACGTTCTCCTGGTTTTCTTTTTTACCAGTTCATAAAAAAGTATTTAAGATTGAATAAAAAAATCTCGGTTACTTTTAGCAGAGGGCCTAAACATTACAGGTGGTTGTTACTGAAAGGAAAAACCTTCCATGCATTGAAAACCAGAGGAGTGAGAACAGAAGTAAGATAAGAGATTATGCCATTGAATACGTCAGATACCGCTCGCATGAGCTTCAGTGTGCAGTAGGCAAGCTAAGCTACATAAATAGTGTTCTCTGTATGAGAGAGCCGGTGGATATATAGAAGTGTCAGCTGATGTGGACTGGCACTGAGATCAGCTGATCTGCTGAGATCCCAGCAAAACTCTTGATTTAATTTGTGTTTCTCAGTCACTGACGAACGTAAATAAACTATCAATCAAACTCTATCTAGAGGTGAAAAAGGTCTATAGAACTTCATCTTATGAAGTCAAATTTGAAAACTGATAACAAATGTAAGTCTTTGCAGGTCAAATATAAAGATACTGGAAGCTAAGACTGCTAACATCTGTCTGAAATTAGAAGGTTCCTGTTGGTGACTTTTAATTGGTCCTCCTGAATAAGACTGGGGAGGCTTTGTCTGCAGAGTTAGGATGTTAAAAGAGTTTGTACTTTAATTTTTTTCCTCTTTTATCTTAAAACAACCCGCAGGCTGAAATGCCCAATGCCTTGAGGCGCAGACTGTAGTTCTTAATGAAAAGTGACAAAGCATATTTATAATTAAGAAATATATTATCACGCACTTTCTGATAAATGCGTTTTCTTGTAAAATAATGAACATTTTTAGCCTTCAGCTAATCCACACGTTAATGAAGTAAAATGGAGAAAAAATTGCTCTTTAAAAACAAAAAATTGGCAGCCCCCCCTAAAAAAAAAAGTTCAGGAACTATTGCTTTAAATTATAGACTTCTTCTCATTTGGAAGTATAATTACATGGCCCAGAGTTTGAGATTTAAGCATGCCTGCTGGCATCATTACGGGAGGTATAATGAGATTAGGGTGGCATCTCAAAAAGAGCTGATCTTTAAAAAGTTCCCCAACAAAGTCAGCACCAATTAGAGCCAACTTCTAAAATGCCACGCCAAGGCCGAGATGTCTCACTCGTGATATGTCTGCCATTTCTCCCACACACACTTTTTTCATTTTCAGTTTATAACCTCCTCTCAACCTCTACGCCGACCGACTACAACTCCATGCCAACAGATATTTAAAGAAGGCATTAAAATGTATTAATGAAGATAATTGGATGCTTTTTTAAACCAAATTATTATTGTACGCTGGTTATTAGTCCAGTTACTTTGATGGCTTTTTTCAGTAAACCATTCACAAATGTACTTTTGATGCTGTGCATGGATTAAACGACTCGGTATTTCTATTTCTGATTATTTTCCTACCTTCCAAGTTCCCATTCTTTTATTAAAAAATACTCGTTGATAATCCAGTTTTGCTTTAATCTTGTTTTGGAGGATCCGTGACGATGAATTTCCCCACAGGTATAAGAAAGTTTGCTATTTGTTGTGTATTTCACAAGAAGGATCTAAAATGCACTGTAAGAGAATTTACTTGTGTTCCACCAGCTTGGCTTTAATGAGGTTATTGATTTGAGTTTTTCTTTTCTTGGTCCTCTCAGTGAACGCCCACACACCTGCCCTCCATGTCAACGGGTCCCTGCTGGTTCCCTTTGATGGTTTTGCCCCGCTGCTCCCCACCCTGCTGCAGGTGAAAGACCCAGACAGTCCGTCTGAGCAGCTGATCTTTCAGCTTGTTCAGAAGCCGAGTAACGGACGGCTGGTCCTGTTCAGAGGGGAAGAAGGCGAAGAGACGGGAGGCCGAGAAATAAAGAAGGACGACACGTTCACGTGGGCAGAGCTGAGGCACGGTCGGGTCCGATTCCAATACCAGAGAGACAAAGACAGGTCAGTAAGACGGACAAAACTTTTTCTGTATTTTGCCTGGAATTATTTTTCTCAGACATGAGTTTGACACAATACTTGGACGTATTCAGTCACAGAGCTACTATACTTATACTTGTTTAACGATAATTTATGAATTTTTGGGTGGCAGGCACTGCTTTGCAAAGGTGTGCAATTTTGTAACTCCATCCATGTACAGCAAAAATGTTACCTAACGTAATCTAACGGACTGCTTCTACTGTTCTGGGTGTTTTTCATGATCATTCTGATTATATCTTTACTTTGTGCCTCCACTGTCCCAAAAGTCCCACCAAGTAATAAGGATTTATTTTGGTGGAAGAGGCATTAGACAGTGACAGGACTAAGGACTAATTCATAGTGTAAAACCAGAGATAACACACACACAGGGATGATTTAGCCGACCTCGATTAAAGGACAGATCTTAGATGAAATGGTACCAAGATATTTCTTTGTCTTTGTAGTTCTTTCTGTTTTTTTCAAGCATTTTTTTATGTGCAAAAACAATTAACTCGAAATTAAAGGTAATAAGATATCTTAGCGAGCCTAACGTGACTTAACAACTTAACATCGGTTAGTAGAACCTGGATGTGTTGGCGTCATTGAGTGATGACCTCCAGATTCAGGTGGGTCTCAGCTGGGTGGACACTCCTCCACTTGCTGGCCTAGGTGGAGAACTTTGAGAACCTCAGGGTCTTATTCAAGGGTTGAGTGCAGTGGGAAATGCAGATTCTGTACTGGTCTGTTGTGGTGAAGAGAGCTGGATGTAAAGGTGAGGTTGTCTGTCTACTGGCCGATCTACATTTCACCTGTGGCTGTGAACTGTGGGTGTGACCAAAAGAATCAGATTGTGGATACGCAGCAGACATGAGCTTCCTTTGATGACCAGAATGCATCTTGGGTAAATCCAGGACTTACTGGAGGTGGTGTCTGGGGAGAAGGAGGTCTGTGCATGTCTCCTTAGACTCCTCAGACCTTTCTGACCTGATCACTATAACTGTTAGCTTATCCCAAACTGTGGATAAAACTATCCCTTTAAGCTCATCATCTCCTTCCTTCTCATTAATGAGTATCCTGACATTTAATTTTTCACTCCTTGTCAAAGTTTCCTGTTTGATTTATGCTGCTTCTTGACTCCAAAGTTCATTTCTATTAACCTGAACATGGATGTGAGATGCATTACATTTACATGTTTGGGTTAATGTGGTCATATTTGCATAATCTGCATTTCTTTCTGTTTGACCCCAGTCTGAGTGCACTCCGTGCCGGGAATCACAGAGGCTGCAGATACGTGTAGACAGCAGAAAGCAGACATTAAAGAGCGCTGACCCCTGACATCCTGAAAGGAAAACAAAGCAGCTGAAAATCAAAAGGCAGTCTTATGTTAATGGATGAGAAATGTTGCCCATTGTTCTCTGCAGCCTCCCCTCTGTCGCTGTGTTTGGGACAGATGTCCACTCACTCAGTCTGAATGGACAGAGCAGTCATATTGGTCAATCCTGACTCAGCTGGTTAGGCCTAAAATGGCAGCATGCCAGTGAATTAGCAAAATGTGATCCTCTGTACAGGTTTAAGCCATTAGATTAATGGAGACAGAAAAATGTAAAACTCCAAATGAGATTAAATCTGCCATATTTTTCAAATTATGTCAAGCAGAGGATGACGGCTGTAGACCCAGAACAGCAAGCACATGGTAACAGGTTTTAATTCCCGTAAGAGGAGATGTGTCCATCAGAAAAAAAAAACCAAAAACATGTGCTGCGTTCAGATGATGGTGGGAAAAAATGGACGAATGATGAATAAAAAGATTAAATGTTGATTGCTGTTACAGACAAACTCTTTTGAGCTTTCAAAATGAGTTATTTTCATTCACGAGTGCCTTTGAAAAACATGCCATGGGTCAAGACGCTGACAAAAAATGAATTTTATTTCTTTGAGTGGTAGACTTTACTACTGATCAGAAGCCTTTCCACTTGTCTCAAGGCTGCATTTAAAAAAAAATCTTTCTCTCATCTATAATGAAGTGAAGACATGTACCAGCAACAGCAACACTCGGCACAGAAAATGAGATTTACAACTTCAGCGACTATTTTTCAGAAATATATTCTGTTACTTTAATATAACTCCATACTTTACGTGTATCTGGGCTGTTTCTGTGGCTGTTTCACTGTAGAGCTGCAGTTTGGTGTGTTTTTACTGGCAGTAAGTCAGGGATTATTTCTCTCAACTAGCTTGAGAACATCTCAGCATCTCTGCAGGAAGAGACGTCCAGACCAAAAGCAGGAAGTGAAACTAAAACGAGATGGGTGAGCATGTGAAGACTGGCATCAAACGTGGTGCCAGTGAGGCAGGAGAAACTAGAAACACATGGACCAGAGGACCATGACGGTTAAAACTATTAGCAACTTTCAAAGATGCTACTGCAGTCCAAAAAGCACCTAAGCACTTGGCTTTTTCCTTTCTGTCACTAAAACAAACAACCCGCTCGGTTATTTGATCTTCAGACTCTCTGGATGTCTCCCAGCTGCAGCCCTGGGGAGTTGTGGGTAATAAGCCTTGGCTTGGAATATGGTAAGGCAGCAGTGTAGGGGGGCGCATTGATGATGATGAGTGTGTGAGCAGGTGGGCTTTTGTGTGTTTGTGATAGCACACCTCCACTCCCACAGATAACTCACAGGTGATCAGGTCTAATGACAACACAGCATGCTACCCTCACGGGACTGAGGGTAGCATGCTGTGCCTGTCACATTTTTAAAGCAGTTTTTAAAGCAATTTCACAAATAAGGGATGGTGAAGTTTAGTCTCCCTACTCCAAGATTTGTCTTCATTTAAGAGTTCCCCTTTCTTCGTCTTCCTGCAGGAGCGGTGAGTTCACCTTGCGTGTTGCTGATCCCCAGCTGTTTTCCCAACCGAAAACAATTCAAGTCCGAGCCGTGTCCATGCAGGTAAGAAGACATTTCCTTCAACTCTCCTTTATTTACTGAGAAATGAACTGACTTGAAAGTGCCATTAAAAAAAGCTGTATCATAAATCTGTTCTTCAGGCTACAAATCCAGATATCTAATAAAGGTTGCTGTTTCCACGTTGCAGACCAATGTAGTGACGTTACATGGGGCACATTTGTTTCTACATTTAGTTCAGTGTGAAATGTAGAGGTTTGTTTGTTCTATCTGTCATCTTTAGTCCTTGTTGAGAAAGTTTACCACAGAGAGAAAAGACTCCAGTTTGAGGACTGTGGAAATGTGAGGCCTGACTTTGACTGAGCAGTGAGTTTGGAGAGATTTTGTCAATATGATGGCATTAGCGATAGCAACTGTGCAAGGTGCATTCATGAAACTCTACAGGTTTGTTGTTTGGATTAAAATTATAGCAGGATTCAAAGATTAGTGTCGTCCAATCTGTGGGCACCTGAGTGTGGGGTATTGTTTGCAGTGATGCATATATACTTCACCAGACCACCCAAAGCACCTTTTCTAAGCCACATTCATGAACCTAAATCATTTGATTCAGCTGCATGGATTAGAGTTCTGACAGGTGGGGCGCAAGTTACCTGGCAGAAAAGTCACGGGGAACTAACGTTTAACATCGGAATCACTTTTACAAAGAAATTTGCGGCAGTTAACGATAATATGAGCATCCGCTGCATCCAGCTTTTCAACTACAGCCCACACACATCACCAACAACAACACGACCTAGTTCATTCTTTTTAAGCCAGCGAGGCGGGATTGCGGATGCTGCTCAGGTACGTCCGCCTCCCCCTCAGCCACGCCGCAAACCTCACAATTTAGCAATCAGTATCTTGACAAAGGACTGAAGTTAGTAGCAAGAAATCTCTACCTCCTGAGTGACAGACGACCATTTATCTGGAGGAAAAACATATTTCTAAAGAAAGGTGTGGTCCAAAATCTCAGTGGGTCTCCTTATTACATTTGGCACATAAAAACTATACTAACTTTTGTTAACGTCATACAGGACGAGTCAACTGGATACCGCCATCCTACAGTTAGGTACATGTAGTTAGTTTAAGGCTCAGTCATATTAGAGTGAAAGTAGGACAACGGCCTCCCTGCATCTAGGAAAACGTTGGTGGCTGCAGGTCATTTTTTAGGCGGTTGGATCTGTAGCTCAGGAGGTAGAGCAGGTTTCTCGGTTGCTTCCATCAGTGTGTGAACGTTAGATAGAAATCAGTCAAGTGTAGAAAAAGCGCTTGTCTGAATGGGTTCATTGTATAAAAGCATCTTTGAGCACTACAAGCAGTCAGTTCAGCAGAGGAGCTGCAGATGTATCTGAAACATTCAACAAACTCACCTGTTGAAATGTTATTGTAGATTTTCTGATGCCTGTTTAAGCTTTAATAATATTATTTATATTACATGTTTATTGCATATACTGCTAAGAAATGTGAGATTTGCAGCCTCTCACTCCACGACCACTCAAACAGCAGACAGCCACATTTAATCTGATCTGTCAGCTCATATTTTAGAGTGAGCCTGTCTCTCATTTTGCTGCAGCTGATCTGCATTTCTCACTATTTTTGAGGCTCTCTCTCTGCGGAGTAAAGCCCCGGTGATCGGCCAATGTCAGCCTGAGAGCACGCCTCTATTGATGTCAAGCTGACCTCTGATTTTGGCACAGCTTTAGAAAATAATGAGAAACAAGGGATTGACATGCCCTCTCTGAGAACAGTTGATGGGTCAGTGTGGCAGCTGCATTACTGCGCTCGCTGTTTATGGAGAAATAGTTAAAAGAAGTTAAAATGTCTCACAAAGGTCCGTGTATGCTACGGTCTTCCAAACAAAATCCCTTTTTGTTTTTATTATAAATATTAATGATAGAAGAATTACTCGTGCACTTGAGGACATTTTTCTTGTGTCAGACAGTTTCCTAAAACCTTAAATGAGGATTTTAAACGTTTTTAGTGTGTCCTTGTTTGGTGTTTATCCAGCACAGCGTGACCGCTCTATTAAATCTGCCCCCAGGCAAATGAATGTTGCAGACACTGAGCTCAGGGGGCCGCTTGCAGACGGTGATTGAGTGGTGGTGCTGCATTTGAGTCTGTTTTGGTTGACTTCGCAATTACGCAATCTTATCTGCTTTCTCATACAACATTAGCCGAAGCAGCTGATAAGGAAAGAACAGGAATTTGTGTGTGTCTGTGTTTTGACTGGCACTCCACCGGTTTTCTACCAGTGCAAAATTAATTAATGTCTGCAGCAGATGATTATCATTTTATGATAACGATATATAATTATGTTGCTTTCTTCAGCAGTGCAAATTAGTTCTGGTTAACTTATTATCTGACTATAAGCAGGTGTAGGATGAGGCCAGATATCCTGTTCTTTGGTATAAAATTTGTGACAAGTGTTTGGAGTCAATATAAAAGTTATTACTGTTATTAAAAAGTCATCCATTAAGTTACATATTTACCACCCTGAAGAAAGCGATTTAAAGTGTGACATGGCCTGGGTTCTTATCTGGTGTTTATTTGAAATCTTTGGTTACTCTTTCGGATATTTCTTATGTTGCCATCTGCTATCTTGTCTTCATCTTTCAAGTTTCCAAGTCCTGTCTTGTTGCCATAGTTGCTTCACCTTTTACTCTGTTTTTTACTTCCTGTCTTTGTCTTCTCTCCTTTGTAATTGTCTGTCCCACCTGTGTTTTATTTAGGTTTCAGAGGTCAGATGAGATTAAGGTATCCAGAGTACCAGACTGGGTGCCACTGGTGTTAGCTCAGAACAGGAAACTGAGGCTATAGTTCACACAGGCTGACCAGAATTAGACAACAGAAGACTGGAAAAACAACACCTGATCTTGACATTCAGATGGTAGCATCAGAATTTGTTGCAAACAACATGAAAGCATGGATTCATCCTGTGATGGATCACCAGTTTAAGCTGGTGTTGGATCTGTAATGTGTGAGGGATATTTTACTGAGAAACTTAAGGCCCCTTAATGCCACCTGACCATCATTTAAACATTTAAATACCACAGCCCACCTGAGTAATGTTTCTGACCATGCCCATCCCTTTATGACCACATCTTTTGATGGCTGCTTCCAGCAGGATAATGTCATTAAGCTCAAATGATCTCAAGTGGGTTTCTTCAACTTGAGAATGGGTTCACTGCACTTAGGTGGCCTCCACAGTCACCTTTAGGATGTAGTGATGAAAAAGAAAGCAATAATACAACAATTTGAAAAAACATATTATTGCACGAGTCAAAAGTCTATGCTGACAGCTTAGAGAAGCAGTTTTAACAGAACTTTCAACAAATAATAAACATCATTAGAAATACAGTACTCAATCCCAAATAAAATGAATAAGTTAAAGCAATATTATATTAATGTAACTGAAAATAACAAGTCATTTATGGATAAAACCCTTTTTATGGTGTTTCAAGCAATGATTAAAGGGATTGTTGATTGAAAGGATTGTTGCACCGTGATGCCTTTTCTTCAAACCAATGAGCCGAGAGGAAGTTCCTTAATACCTCCCTTATTCCCCCTGCTTACTACAAGCTCTATTTGACAATATTGCTACTACAAGATGTTGTTAAAGGGTCTAGAAAACAATGATTGATTCTTCTATAGAAGCAGGATTGGGTATAATTGGAGGCTACAGCGGTACAAGCCTGACTGCTCATCACTCTTAGCTGTTGAAGATCGGGCTCTGGCTGCTGGGCCGGGTTCAGCATGCGCTCATGTTTAAATAACGTCGCTCCGTGTTCCTTGTGTTGCTTTATGTTACTCTGCCGTCTGCACAGATGCTTGAAAACAGTCACAACGTTAGCAGCAGTGAACGGCTGTTTCTGGCCTGGATGCAGTTTGTAACCATCGCATTCTTGTTATTTTGTGCAATAAATGAAAATGATTATTTGATTAGTAACTGTAATGTGATTACAGAATATAGCACAGTAATGCCCTACACCCAACTAGGGCTGGGTCATATCATATCGTTCACGGTAATACCGGTATAATGTTGGGCAACGATAAGAAAATGAAACATCACGATAGAATATGGTTAAAACGCGCATGTGCAGTGCCTTTGTTTTCATACGCACATGGCGGAAAAAGCATGGCGGCGACGGAGAATGAGAAGGGCGAAGGCGGATCGTTGAATGAAACGGATGAACCAGAATTGGTTTGTAAAAATGCTGCAGCTTCACTGGTGTGGAACTGGTTTAGCTTTCGTCCGTCAGATACACAACAAAGCACTATTTTTGGTAGCGCATGCTAGCGGGCCGTCGTTATTACCGTGTTGTTTGGAAAATATGGCGCACTTAAAATCAATCCTTTGATTTTTCTGAAAATCGACAGATGCCCCTTATAATCCCGTGTGCCTTATGTATGAATCTGGTTGTGTTTACTGACCTCGAAACGATTTTATGTACACGGCGCTCGAAAATCTGTCAAATGTTTTAGTACGACTTTGCTAAGCTACGAAGCCGCACCGCTTGATGGATTGTCGGAGCATTACGGCTATCGTAGGCAGGAGCCTCGCGGAGTGATACGTACTGCGCTTCAACATAATATTACCGTATTGTGTGTGTATGACCTCTTTTTAAGGTTTGTGGATATTATACATGGTTATGTTGAGGATATGTCGGCCAGTTTCCACTGGAAATGCCTTTTGGTTAAACTGTCAGCCAGGAATTTGCATTTGCACTGTTAATTTTTATATAACTTAATGGATATAAAAAAAAAACAGCTGCTTGTTTAAGTGAAAATACATTGATAGGGTTTTTTTTTTTTTTGCACTAATAAAGTTGTGGAGTCGTAAAGTGTTTTGTCTCGTGTCAATTATATCGTCAGTTATATCGTTATCGCAAATTTTCAAATGTATATCGTGATAAATATTTTTGTTCGTATCGCCCTGCTCTACACACAACAGTGTTTGTGGCATTTACTGTTTTGAAAAGATGATGAAAAATAGACTTTATGCTTACAAAGGAGAACATTTTTGTGTATGTTTTCCTGATGACTAGTGACCTCCCTCTCTGAAAAAGCATTAGTGGACAGAGGCTGTTAATGGAGATGCATTTGAGTTTTCATTTTCCAAGAAAGACTTATCTTTGCACAGTTTCTGCAAGTATGTGCGTGGTCAGCTTTCATGCTCCCACACAGTCTCCAATATTTCTGATGTGCAGACGGCTACCTGCTGTTTTTGTTCTGGGAGTAATTCACATACATTTCTAAGAAAGAACATTACCTCAATACGCTATTTTTTAGTATTTGAACTTCTTCAGAGAGACAGAAGGGAACATGGTGATTGCTCCTTTCAGTCCACATCAAAGCGACTCACATACACTGATGTAACTTTCAGTGTTTTTGTTGTGTGCACTACAGTTTTCTTTGAAAGAAAGTAGATCCTGTCAGTGTGGTTTCAGAACATTTCAAGCTTTGAAAGAAATCTTTCAGTGGCAGAAACGGTGAGATGTGCAGGACGGTTTTTTGATTGCGAGCATACTGAATGCATTCTCCATTTTATCTTCATCATCACAATATTAATATATTTTACACAGAGAGAGCGTTATTATGCACACACGAGAAACTATATTTAAAAGATGGACATAACAACTGTGACTTCATCATCCATTGGTTTGTGTGCTCACCACATTTAGACAAAAGAGTGCAGTGGTCAAATTGCATTGAGTGAACAAACTACAGCCATAAAATGTGTGTTTTTCTAATTAATGATAAGCAGTGTTAGGCTACTGTTACAGTATTCATTACATTACGTTTGCATGGCTTTGCAACATCGCCCGTGTAATTAACAATACAACTCTGAACTTTTATCCTCCAACATATCTGGATAAATATCAATGCCAGTAAAGAATATATACTGAAGACCTTTCTTTTACTAACATGTTTAGATGTTACAGTCAAAAATAAACAGATTCTAGTGTAGGAATGAGTACAGGTAGAAATGTGCAACCCTACAGGCCCGTTCATCTTCTTCATTAGTAAAAATCAAGCTGTAGTTGGTCGGTTGAGGTCTGCAGACACTCAGCTTGAGCACGGAGGATCCAGAGGTGATCTGTGTTCAGGGCTCTCTCGCTGATAGCGTTGATAAACAGAAGAACGTGTGTTGCTTTGTCAGGTATGTCTTTGATGTCATGTTCTCGGCGGTTTATTCTTGGTTCTGGACTGAGCACAGTTTGATTTTTATCCCTGTTTGCAATAAGTTAGAAATGCTTTTCACTCCTGCATGGTTGCTCTGTTATACACATAAAAGCGCACATTAGATTTTTCTCCGCACTCATCGTGTTAAAGAACTGTAGTGTAAGTCACGAGACAGTTATTTGGTTAGTAACTGTATTCAATTACTCTGTCTAGTGAAGCTATGCACCGATCAGTGAATGCTTGAGTTTGCTCACAATAATAAAACTATGAAAATGTCAGTACGACTACAAGGCAACAAAAGAAGTATTGAGCATTAAAAAATAAATGTATATTCTACATATGATAATATCTGATGAACATGTGTCTTAATAGCCATACATTACACAGCTATAGCTGTTATTTCTTCACCAGGATGTTGCCCTTATGATATTAAAGAAGTATCACAGCAGCAGGGAATCAATTGGGGGGTCAGGGATTATTGTGAGTGTAAAAGGCTGGGGGAAAGATACTGCAACATCTTCTGGCTGTTCTGCATCAAATGCTGAAAGAACTTGAGACTAGAGACCAACACTGAGAGCAGACCATGGGTGCGATCTTTTAGTGTGATTCCACCTGTCGATTCTTGAAGTCACATTCAGGGGCATCACCAGGTTGTGTGTTTATCGGACAGAAGTTAGCATATTCAAACACAAGCGTCTAAATAATTGTGCAAACATTAGCATGCTTTGTTAGCAAGTTTAACAAATGCTTTGTTGTCGTAAATTGTATGAACAAACCACACAGACGCACATAATGTACAGCATAGACATAATATATGAGAATTTCACGCGTCAAGACTGGAGCACAGACTTCCAGGACAGCGTGTAAAATTTAATGCACAGCAAGCCATGACAGTTACCAGATAGATGTTGCTCCAAAAAGCACCAACATCACAAACATGGTCCATAGATCCAGTTTAGTGACTCAGATTAGCAGAAGCTCAGCCAGAAACCCTTCCTGCTCCTGACCGTGCTTACTTTACACATTTATAACATTTAAACAGGTGAGCTGTGTGAAAAATGTCATGCAGGAGGAAACTGGCTGCATTTAATTTTTATTTCATGTTAACATCCCAAACTGTGGGCTCTGCCTCCAGTGGTCATTAGAGGAGCTGCAGCTTTTGGAATTTAAGCATTTGTTTTATTTGTGCAGCCCAGAGGCTTGCACCTATTATTCATGCATAATTTTTATTTTGTCCCATACAGAGCTGGAAAAACCAAACTACGCCGCACACTGACTCGACTATACAGCAGGGAGAACAAGACGATTTCTGCTTATGCAGCCTTCTCTGTGTAGCTAAAAGCAAAATAAAATACATTTTTAATTGAAATCCCTATCAGATCGCCAGCCAGCAGGGCCTCCGAATGTAATAGCCTCAGGAATGAAAGATCTGAGCTGCAGATAGCCTCCCTCCCCCCCTCTGACAGGAGTGGCTGCTTCTTTTGAAAAAACTTTCTAAGAGTCCAGTATCTGCTGTGCAGCGCGCTTAGCTGTCAGTCAATACCAATAAGCCGTCTGCCTTTATTTTCTGTTGAAATTCAGTAAAAAGACCAAATATAACCGAGCCAAAACTGTAGCCAATCTGTGAAACGGTCATTTTTTAATCATACGTCCAGGTAGACTGCAGTTCAGTGGTCTGTGCTGTGATGGTTTGACACATCAAAAGCACTAAAGAAAAGCTGCAGATAAGGCAGGCACAGGGTGGAAATTGGCTTGTTCCCCTGAACACCATCCAGCAGGAAAAACAAAACAAATTAAGAACAAACGAGAAATAAACTCAAAAACAACCGCACAAAAAGCCTCTCCCATCTTCTTGAAGTACAGCAGAGCCCCAAGGGCCTCGTGGGTGATGACAGCTCTGCCAAAAACGAACCTCACTTCACCTGTAAGGGCAGGATGAAAGGTTAGCCCTCCCACCTCAGCGCGCCTATGTTTGCTTTCGTTTGCCTCAGGGAGGAGATTTACCGGTTGCCTTTCATGCGTTAGCATGTCTTAGCACGATTAGAAAATAATAGCACACACACTTACACAGCCCCCACCAGCACAAAACCTTTTGTTTCCCCTGTGAGAATTGCAGAAATGACGACACAGGATTAAGGTGTGCGCCTGAGGAATAAGTTGTCTGTCCCTTGGAGATAACTCCTCTGACGTCTAAAAATTTGTCAGCACATGGCCCCCTTGCAGGGGCTGCAGATAACTGCGTGCGCCTCCTGTGTTTTTGTGCTTTGTTTCAGTTCTCTGTCTAGAAATTTCAACCAGGGGTCACTTTGGTTTAAAGACACACAGAGGGAGTGTGTGGGCATGACTTCCCCACAAGTCATCCTTCTCTCTGGCGCCAGCTTGTTTCATGCATTGCCCTTTGCTCAAGTTGCTGCTGTAATGCCAAAAAGCTGGAGCTCGGCCAACCACCGGCAAACACTGCGGATTGGACACAAGCCCTGTGTCAGGCTGAGCGGCTCAGAGCTCGGTACCTGACAACGGTTTGATTTAAGGCCACAGCAGACTGGCATCTCCGCAGGGACAGCCTATGCATCTCTACCTGTACCTCGTTCCTGCCAAGCTGCTCTGCTAACAAATGTTTTGTGGAGAAATTGCATTAAAATGAACTTTAGCCAAGCCGTTTTGCTTCCAGATTTTACCATCCTGGCTGTGTTGTTTTCCTTGTCACATACTTAAACACAGGAAATTAAAACATGCATCTGTGATTCCTTTTTTAAGTACAGGTTTAGGTTTATTTTCCCCTATGGAAACAGAAATGTGAGGAGTTCAGTTTCATTTTTATTACGTTTCACAACAACAGTCAGCTCTACATCCTACAGTAATACAGAGAAAACCTCAACAGTTAGACGGCACCCTATGACCAAGCACTTGGAGACAGTGGAAAGGAAAAACACCCTTTTAACAGGAAGAAACTTCCTGCAGGACCAAGTTGTGATTGATCTTAAGTGGGATACAAAAGATGATCGGCTTTCACATTGGACCCAAACATTCCTATGGAAGAAAGAGGGAACTAACCCTCAATCACACAAGAAGTCTGTTCTATTGATTCATCCACAGAAAACAAATAAAAGAAAATTATCGTGTATTAACAAGAAAGAGCCCTTTTCTTACTTGTGACGCTTAGTTATGGGGTCGGGTGTGGTTAAGCAGAAAGAAAATAGTTCCTACTCTCCAAACAAGGTTTGTGGGGTTTTTGAGTAACCAGTCATGATTCCTGCTGGGATTCCTGCTGAGTGCAGTTCAGATCTATTTTTAAGTGCTTTGAGCTGCACAAAGCTAGTGTTGTGTATTTCCTCATAGCCAAGAGAAGGAAGAGATCTCTACAGTCAAAAATATCGAGACCAGGGTTGTACGTGTGGAACCTGAGCTAGTCCACTGAGGGTGATCTCAGGCTGTTCACCATCTGTTTATGAGTAGATTTCTCACTAAACTTAAGTAATACTTTCTGTAGTTTGGAAAAGCATTTAAGTGCATGTGGTAAAGAGTGTATATCCCCGTTGGATCAGGTGAACACTCTCCAGTCGTCCTTACTTCTTACATCTAAAGAGGAAGAACAATGGCAGGTTGTTTTTTTTACATATGCTTTATTTTGAGGTGGAGGTTTGACATCTAGTCTAGATAGATTTTATTTTTTTTTAAGAAGAACGGTTCATTTTAAAAGTGTAAAGAAGAATATGGATAAAGTTATGCTCTTGTTTACAACGCGAGGCTTCCCAGTCCTGCTGGTGCTCCTAAAATGGCTTTGTTAGCAAGATGAAGCATTTTGCCATCTGTGGTGAGGCTCCAGGTATGGCTGAGTGCAGCTTAATGAGGCGCCCAGCTTCATCTCCGCCTTACCTTCATTTCTTCATTTCCCTTGGCGTCAGCACAGCCCCCGTGTCCCAGTTCTCTGGGAGAAAATACATCATGTGATGATTTGAGTGTGTTTGGGGTAAACTGCTGTATCCCCCTCTGCTATCAGCCTTTAGAAGTGTTAAAATGTATCTAAGCTGTATGTTTCCTAAATCAAATCTACCTCTGTCCTTCACATCTGTCAGGTTATATTCAAAGCTGTTCCTCCTGTTTTTTAAAATCCTTCCCAGCCCCCGATCGTCGTGACTTTCTCTCCTCTTACCGTGGAGGGCCGTGGCAGCCTGGCAACCATCACCAAGTCGGTCCTGCAGGTCGACGACCCTGACAACGCAGCCGATGTTCTGGTCATGGTGCTTGAGCCGCCCCGCTATGGCCGGCTGACCCGTCTCCACAGCGACCGTGCTCTCAGCCGATTCAAGCTGGAGGAGCTGTCACGGGAACAGATTCAGTACATCCACGACGGCTCGGAGGGGGCAGAGGACGGGGCGGTGCTGCAGGTCAACGACGGCCACAGCTACAAGAATATTCTGCTCAGAGTCCAAATACACCACAAGGTAGGATGGAACGAGGGGAAGGATTAATGCTTCGTGCCTGATGTTTGACATTTATATATAGATTTAAAAATATTAAATTAATAAGATTAGTCTGCATAATTCATTCGTTTGTATATAGAAAGATGAAGACGTGCACATAGCCAGCATGACAGCATCCATGGGATGCCCCCTATTAAAAACAGACATCAGGAGCTTGGCTGAGAAACCAGTGGGCACTGCATGCTGGTCACACCCTAAAGCATGCTCTGCTGTGTTCTTGTTTGGGGTTTTTTGCTGTAATTTATGAAATAAAATTTAAAAAGTTTAGTGAGGTCACAAGTGAAGCAGTCGGGTTCATCATCAGAGGCTGGGAAGCGGAGCACTCCACCTCTCAGCACTCAGTGACTCCGCCCTGTAACTTTGCGTGGTCTGCACTTCATGGTGAGATGTTGAAGTTTCTTTCACTTCCGCTCTGCAGTGATGCCACTTCCGGTTGATCGTGGAATATCTGAGAGAAGGAATTGCACAAACTGACTCGATGCCACAGTGGGACACTATTACAATACCACGCTTCACTGAGCTCTTTAGAAAACGGCACATTTTTTCACAAATGCTTGTAAAGGCCGACTCCATGGCTAGGTGCCTGATTTTACACACCTGTGACAACAAGACTTTAAAATACCTGAAGTCAAGCATTAAGACGTGAGGCCCTCTGAAGATTTGGAGGACGTGACTGGGATAAGACAGGTCTCAACGTAGGCTGCTGTCCCACCACCTGGACCCCTGGAAATTTTCAATAATGATATTTATTATGATGTAGAAAACAACAGTGTTTTGTTGGTGATTGTAGCTTGCAGGAGGTTATTTATCAGTGCAAACAATGTAACTGATGACACACTTCTCCGTTTAAAGTGTGACTCTATCACCACAAGGTGCCAGCAGCAGCAATATAGTGCAATAGTAATTACATACCATAGTAGACAGTGACAGCTGCGCACTATTGTTATATAGTAAGACTGAAGCATTTTTTCTTGCATGTTAAAGCTTTTAAGCAGCTGCTCAAAGCGCTGCTTTTCCACCAGATATCCACATTACTGACTTCCATCCAATGTTTTCTCTTGCTCGAGTGCAGCTAATGGCAGTTAAAACATGTTTTATTATATATTATTGTGTGTTAATTTATTTCCCCCCCTAAATTTCTTTAACTTTAAGTCATATTTGCTGATTTTATACAATCTGTGTGTTTCTTAAACGTTACAGCACTCTGAGCTGCTGGGAGGTGCTGTACAAACAAAGCCAGTTATTATTTTAACGTTTGCAATCTCTACGTCCAACTTTAGCACACGACTTGATGCACGACATGGTTGCTTTCAAAATTTAAACAGGAAGTAATAATTAAAAAGCACCACTGACATACTTTTAGATTCAAAGAGAGATGTTTTAAAGGCTCTCTGGTTTTAATCTAAAGCTGTCCTGCTGCTCAGTGGCTCACTTCAAACGTCTCTGCAGAGTAAAAACTGCAGCATTGATCATCTGTTATTACTGGATGAAGTTCTTTCCTGGACGGTACACAGCTGAGCCACATCAGTGTGCTGCACCTCGAAGTATCAGCACCTCACCACCAACTGTAGCTTCGAGAGAAACCAGAGCAATTGATTTTTTTTTTCTTTTTAATCCTCTCGTATCATCTCAGGAAATGAGTCAAATCCCCCAAAAATCACACAGAATGTGACTAAAAGTGAGACTTCACACACACAGAAATGTTTGTAATGTGCAATAAAATTGAATTTAAATGCAAATACGCTTCAGCAGCTGTGGAAAAAAAGACATTATCTACAGCACCCACACTCAAATGATTCTTTTATAGTTAATATTCGTGGCGTAGAAGCCATATCAGTGGAGAATTACACGGATAAATCTATTCCAAAATTTGCTTTATAAAATCAAAATTGCTATGGGAGTTGAGATATCAGCAGTGTAAACAGAATTTCATTTGCATTTCCACCCATTTTACAGTTCAGTTTCTCTTAGTGGAAACGCACTCTCACTTGTCCTCTGGCAGCAGGAGAAGCTTTTATGTTCGGAAGCGTAAAATCCAAAGAAAAATGCCTATTAATCGGTTTAAGATTGAAGTCACATCAAGCCTTACGTGTAAGCTCAAAGAATGATTTCTGTCTCTAATTCAGCAGTTTAGAATTTAAAAACCTCGTTAGAGAAAGATATTTAATCAAAACTATAACAACATGTAGCACTGTGAATTTCATTGCAATACCAACAGTGAGACTTCTCATTGCTTCCAGTTTCATCTTGCAGCTTGAAAATGACCTCAAAGCCAACATTACTGAGTCCAAGGAACAGCAAGGATGAGAGGACCTGAATGTGAGGTACAGGAAGCAAAGTAAAAATCCAGCATGTGGTCTTTAACCTGGACAGGGGTCGTGCATATATAGAAAACCAGCACAGACACCCAAAGCAAAGGAAGCAAAGCTCAAAAAGTCAAAGAGAGGCACAAAGACATCACTTCGAAACACACAGAAGACAAGACAAACACATGGAGAGGTGTGTCTACCAATCATACTGACTGTACAAAACACAGGAAACAAAACAATGCTGGAAGTAGAATTTACTGAGGCGTATGAACGAGATTTCAAAATAAAACAGGAAGTATTTAAACAGAAACTCCAAACCGTGACAAAGGAGTCCTACAACAGATAATTTGACTCATCGTAGTGCTCAGAGTGGTGCTGTGCAGATTTGATTTCTTCAGTGCACGAGGAATAGTTTACAAGACTCGGAGGTAATTTGTAGAATCATTTACTGGAGCTTGCAAACAAGGAGGACGAGGAGGTCAAACGTTTGTCGTTAAAGGTCATTTCATCGCTGTAATTCTGAGACTTCAGACAGAAACTCTGTTTATTCCTCATACAAAAAGATACTGAAGAAAACAGTAACATAGGGAACACCAAGTAAACAACAACAAAGGCACAAAAAATTATGGAATCGCCACACTTGGAGGATGATCATGCAGCTTAAATTATTTTAATTACTGGCATGTTTTTTCCCAACTTAAGCTGAGGAAAATTCCACTCCATCGACCTGCTACCCTGTATTATACTCAGATACCAGAGAAAGTCCTTAGGCTTCACCTAACACGGCTTTTGTGAGAAAAAGTAGACCTTCTCTTAAATTCCCCATTGAGAGGGATTACATCCAAAGAGTTAATGTCCCTTCCTTCTATTTAAACCATTTTAAGCTATCCAAAATTTAGCATTTATCACCCTGATTTCACTCGACCTGTCCACACAGTGTGCTCTAAAAAGCCGTTACCTGCAGGCGCAGTCTGACCCCCACATGCTTAACCACCGTTACAGAAAGAGCAGGTCAGGCCTCTAAAATCTCAGCCGTCAGTCCTGCTCTTTCATCGCTCCTGGTGAGGGTTTTTTGATGACAAGGATGCAATTATCTTGCAAAAAGCCCTGACCATTGTGACCGAAAGGGGAGCGGAGTGTCTCGCTTGAGACAGATTTGGCATCTGAATTACTAAGCATTAGCACATGCACGCAAGGGGCACAAGCTTCCAATACCTGAGACATCTAGACAGATGAAAGTCAGCGATATTGATGTGTGCATCTCTGCATGTGTCTGCACTTCATTCATTGTACGCAGTCTTAAACTTGAGAGTGAGGATATTATTTTGGAAAGTGATGCCTGGTTTTACAGCAGAAATAAACATCTTTTACAGCATGGTACAAAAAAAGCTCACTATGGCTGATTTCTCCTTTATATCAAATGGTCAGAGTGTTAAATGTTTTTATAACCCAACTGTTTACATTTTATTGAAGCTTGAAGTTGTGTATTATAAACTTTCTGAGGTCCAAACACGTCTAACCTTTGGCTTCTGAAGATTGTTTGGGCCAAGGACATGTTTTCTTTACCACAGAGGGGAAAACAGGGGCCATCATTTACAAAATGAACACTATGTTGTAATAACTAAGATATGCAACCAGTGACTGAGCTCATAATCTCTTGAGAAAAGTGTTTACTGAGTTCGTGTAACAAGTGAGCGGAAATGAGCTCCCATACCTTTCAGATCTGGAGACTAGCCGAGTTTGTTGTTGTTACTTGATAACTTCACCTTCCTGTGTCGAAATAGTCGGGCTCTAAAAAATAAGATTTTTAGTGCACACTATGTGTCATATCTTTAACAAAAGAATTTAAACAACAAGACAAACATCCCACGTCATTTTGTGTAGCATAGAAGACTTTTTCCAGCTCACACAGTCACCACAGTTTGATTTTAGGTGGGCAGCTCTGTTTGTCTGGCTTTGTACAGATGGTACGCTTCAGGCTCAACTCCTCTGCTTTCTCCTCTTCTGTAAATCAATATCATCCAACACACTCACACATACCAGTCTCCATTTACTGTAAAATGTCCTGATGCTGCATTCTGTCATGCATGAGGAAGAGCAGGAGAGTGTGACCGAAAGCTGAACGAATGTCTGTGATTTATGTCAACAGCTTTTGGACGAGTCTCGGCTGCATTGTTGTCCCCACTTCCTCTCTGTTTGATCTACATGAGTACATTACCATAGTAAAGACAGTAGAGGAATGTGAGAAGAGTACCAGATACCACAGTCATTTTTAAAGAAAGAAAGGCCTTATTTATCATGTCTTGTACAGTTGTACGAGGAAGTTTTATATGTTATAACTAAATTCTGAGCCTTAAAAGTTATGGACTTCGTTTTCCAAGTTGATGAACTTAAAAGCAGAAATTTTCAGAATTTCTATTTCTCATTATGTAGAAATTGTTTCGCTTTTTCTTTATTTACAGTATTTTGCAGGTGACGTTGCCCAGGTTGGTTATCAAGGAGTGGTTATGCTAACACTTTGGATAACATTTTTTTGCAAAAATCCATCCTTTATATTAGAGTTTGTGTCCAATGAGCCATACTTTCCTTTTAACGTTCTCTTGAGCAATAAAGCTCCAGGCTTTCTGAACCAATTTGCAGTCCAGTCCTTGCACATGACCATTTTCAGGGGAATTTATGTGTTTGTTTGTTTGTTGAAGCACTTAATAAATGACCCATAAATCATTCAAGCATAAAACAGACGCCTAAGTCAAGGGATGAACTGAATCAAAAAGGGTCTCAGTGGAAAGGTGGCTGTCGAGAAGCCGTTCTTAAGAAGGGAAACTAACAGAACAGACAGAGGTGTGGCAAATTACACAAGAACTGGACTGAAAACCAGTGGCAGCGGGTCTGATGGAGCGATACATTTTTGGTTCAGATCGTTGGCAATATATACAGAGAAGAGCAAGAGAGAGGCATAACACCGAGAACTACAGTGGTGGAGGCTCGGTGATGGTTTAGGGCTAAATTTCAGCCTGTAGTGTTGGAGAGCTCGTTAAAATTGAATTATTAATGCAGAAAAGTACAGATTTTTATCCACCACGCAGTAAAGGAAAGCATATTATTGGCTAATTGGTTTCATTTTTTAGCATGAAAATGATCCCGAAAACGTAGCTGAAGACGACCTTAAGAAATGACAGCATTTAGAATAAAGGTGGTCACACCAAGTATTGGCTTTCAGGCTTGTTGAAATTGTACAAAACCCTGTTTTTACCCTATAATGTATTTCTATTTCTATTTGCACACGTTTCAATAAATTGCTGCATTTGTTTCCCATTTTCCTAGAAAAACACAAAGAAATTGGGTGTGGCTCAAGGCTTTTGCACAGCGCTGTAATAAAACAGTGGCAGACAGCAGTGCAGGACAGTCATGTGTATATCTCCTTTTCTTTGCAAGCTGGCTCACAGTATGCAAGCAACCAAGCAGTTCAATTAATGTCATTATTAACGGTGGTTTTCTGAGATAGTGCAGCATTTCTTTTAGCCTTACAGCGTACACGGCGAGTATTATTGAATACAGTATTATAAAACGCGTTAAAGTGTACGCCTCCAACCAAAATCGCTTTCTTTGACCTTTTCGTGACATATTGAATCAAACAGTTAAGTTGGTAAACATGAACGTGCTGTGTGTAGTTTACTGATGCCTCACAGGATTTCTCTACATATTAAATTTCTACAACAATATACGAGACATGGCTTCACCTAAAGCTAAACACTGAA
Source organism: Haplochromis burtoni (assembly GCF_018398535.1). NCBI lineage: Eukaryota > Metazoa > Chordata > Actinopteri > Cichliformes > Cichlidae > Haplochromis > Haplochromis burtoni. The sequence goes on along the minus strand of NW_024582404.1, from coordinate 450,888 downwards.
GGCATCGAGTTGAGGAAGGTTTTTTGTAAATCACAAAATCAAAAGTAGTGATGCACCAGAGAAAATGGAAAGTAGAAACGATCAAAGGCAATAAAAGCCTAAATCCAGAGATAAAGCTCTCAATAAAGACTTCATGAACCTTGACTGCTCCTTCAGCGCCCAAAGATAAAGCCTTGAGTGATTATTAGCTCTGCCTGGATTTTAACAAACTCGGGCCGATGAATCTTTTAATTTTGGAGCGTGGCACTGTGTGGAGTGCTTTGTCCTTCCAGGCCCGCCATCCGGGCAGCAAGAGTAGCTGTCGATGCCAGGGCGTCTCAGGGACAATAGGCTTTCCTGAAAGTTGGATTACGGGGCAGTAAAGCAGGGGACTAATCAGGCTGATAATGACCCTCTGATGGATGGGCTTTCTCCTGATGGAGCCTGAGCTCTGAGCTTTGCTGGGGCTCAGCTGAATAGGAAGCAGGACTCTTGGCTTTCAATTACTGTCTCGGGGAGAACACTTTTAGCCTTTGAAAGACCCTCGGGCTCTTCTGTTCCTCGGCTCAAATGGAAGGGAATTAGTTTTGTTTTTTGGGGGTTTTTTGCTCACCATCCAGCTCTGGAAGCAGATGCGAGCTGCTGAGTTAAGTTTGCAGAAGTACAATTATTTACTTTATTTTCAAATTGTGCTTCAAGTCCATATTCGGCGATTACACCCTGATTTCTTTCTGTTTACATGTTTACTTTTACCAAGAGCTCCATCGCTTTTACTGGACGCGTCACTGAGATCAAATAACAAAAGGTTGCTGATGAGAATTCAGTCTTCATTCGCTGACTTTCACTCGTTGTTTAACAAGCCCATCAGCTCACCCTGTGCACCGCTCACCCAGAGGAATTATGGAAATATGACAGACAACAATGCCATTGTCATCACAACAGCATGACCATCCTGGCGGGCAGCTTGCCAATGTTTTATGGATGACTCCGACTTCATCTGTGGAAAAACATTTATTTCTGTTTTTGTGGATTGTGGCCAAAAGCTTGTTTACGGTCCATCTCAGGCCCCCGGGCTCAAAGTCCTTTAAAGGTCTCGGATTATGCACTTTTTCTGCATCTGTCCTTGTGAATACTGTGGCTGGGGATAAAAAATGTTGTTGACAAAACTGTTTTGTTCTTTTGTTGTAGCACAGTTGTTCGTCTGATGCATGCCGTATTGGCATGGGGAACAAGACTGAATATTCAACCCCTTAAAGGCATAAGAAACATCCTCATTTTATTTAGTTTGCTCATTTTCTTTAGACCTGAGGAGAAAGACCAAGTCTTACGTCACAAAAAGTCAAAATAAATAATGACTCTGCGACAAAATAAGAAGTTTTGTGTTCAAATCTGAGGCATGACGTGACTGGCTGTCACATATGGGACGTTGGCATGTTGTGGTAAATCTTTAAGGTCTCAGCTATAGAAACAAAAAGACTGGCAGTCAGTTAAAAGCTGAGACTATGTTTCCAAGTACAGCCTGGGAACGAAAAAAGAAATCACCCCAATACATGTGGGATGATTTTCAATGTAAGTGTTAAGAAATTAAGGATTTTGTCTTGTTGTACTTGGGTGTGACTATAAAAAGGAATTGATGCAGTGTATACGTTGTTGTCTTCTGTAATATTTTCTGCATTAAACTAGTCTGGAAACCTTGAGAGGACTGCCGCAAAAGTTATATCACAACATGCACCTAAATCTGGCGATGACTTTTTATAGCAATTCATCACTTTTTTCATCACTTTTTTCTGAGATTTACAAAAAAAGTACCTCGGAAAACTTCACTGGAATAAATAAACTCCTCTGGAGCCCTAGCTCTCAGCCATACCTTATTGCAGAGGCATCATTCAAACTTTAAACGGGTCACAAAGCTTCGGGCTTAGTGCCACAGTCACTGTAAGTTTTGTAAAACATTGAGTGTTCTCATTTTTGTAAGCCTGGAGATTATTTCAAGAAAAAATGGCTTTCATATTGTCTCATGGCCAGACCTTTCCTTCTATATATGCAATTTATCCATCAAAATGTGGGCATTTTATGCCCGTTCACCTGATGTTACTCTTGTTCTCATGCTGTCCTCCCAGGACCCCAGCATGAGTAGAGGTCTCTTGTACTTTCCCATTGTAGTGTATATTTCAGTGTTTTTTTTCTGTAACGCTACCGATCTCCGACCTGTATCCCCATGTGATGTCTGGGGGAGGTCCTATTTCACTGCAGGGCAACCTGCACGTGGCGAATAAAGCCTTGATTGATTGATTGATTGATTGATTGTAAGAGAAATCACCTCGACGTGCAGAGTCCTGTCTAAAGAGTCCCTATAGAGTTTCATTAATAAGCAGCTTCCAAAGTCTCCTTCCTGCAAACATGTCAGTGTAAAACACACTAAACAGGTGAACAGTGTGTATTTGTGTGTAAAGTTAAAGGATTTTACTTGGTGCTTGGTGGCCCGTATAATGAACCTGTGAACAATGATCTTAATTTTGTAAGTTATTTATCCCTCAGATTCTCAGTCATGTCCAACATTGATGATCACGTCTGGTTTGAAATGACCAAGATGCCATCCCGGTGGCTACGACCAAGTTTTATATCGAGTCTATGGTTCCACTGTGTGCAGAGCTCTACTTCATATGTTCTGTTTACCTTCGTGTTGGATGAGCGTCCATATGGCACCCGGCAGAATTCAACCAAGGCTCAACCAGTTGTTGCTACAATTACTGATGTGGAGATCGCCTTGAAAATCATTAGTTATTCATGGCTACAGTTACATCATTAAGACAAAAGAACACTCCAGGCAACTCAGAGAAAAGGTTACTGAAAAGTGAAAGTCAAGGGATGGAGAAAAAAAACGTTTCAGAGTCACGGAGGACCGCCTGGAGTTCAGTTATATCTGTCATTATGAAACGAAAGGAGAATGGCGCATGTGTAAATCTGCCCAGAAGGAGACAAGCTGGGGACACCAAGACACCTCTAAAGGAGTTAAAACCTTCAGCAGCCGAAATAGGAGAGATTCTGCATTAGAGCAGGGCGATATGACCAAAAATATTTATCACGGTATACATTTGAAAATTTGCGATAACGATATAACTGACGATATAATTGACACTAGACAAAATACTTTACGACTCCACAACTTTATTAGTGCAAAAAAAAAAATCTATGTATTTTTACTTAAACAAGCAGCTTTTTTTATGTGCATTAAAGTTATATAAACATTTAACAGTGCAAATGCAAATTCCTCGCTGACAGTTTAACCAAAAGGCATTTCCAGTGGAAATTGGCCGACATATCCTCAGCATAACCATGTATAATAGCCACAAAGCTTAAAAAGAGGTTATACACACACAATACGGTAATATTATGTTGAAGCACAGTACGTATCACTCCGCGAGGCTCCTGCCTACAATAGCCGTAATGCTCCAACAATCCATCAAGCATCAACTAAAACATTTGACAGATTTTTGAGCGCCGTGTACATAAAATCGTTTCGAGGTCAGTAAACACAACCAGAATTCATACATCAGGCACACGGGATTATAAGGGGCACTGACGACTTTCAGAAAAATCAAAGGATTAATTTTAAGTGCGTCGTATTTTCCAAACAATACGGTAATAACGACGGCCTGCTAGCATGCGCTACCAAAAATAGTGCTTTGTTGTGTATCTGACAGACGAAAGCTAAACCAGTGCCACACCACTGAAGTTGCAGCATTTTTACAAACCACTTCTGGTTCATCCGTTTCATTCAACGTTACGCTTTCGCCCTTCTCATTCTCCATCGCCGCCATGTGCGTATGTAAACAAAGGCACTGCGCATGCGCGTTTTACCCATATTCTATCGCGATATTTCATTTCCTTATCGTTGCTGAACATTATAGCGGTATTACTGTGAATGGTATGATATGGTCCAGCCCTATTCTGCATACAGTCAGTGTAAACCTTAGCAGAGAGTGACAAAAAGAAAGCTCATATCTCATATTTAATCTCAACTACAATTCCCCCATGGGCATGTGGGACACTCCGAGGTCACAAGTCTAAGAAGTTTCTTCACTTTGATGGGTCTCGATGTTGTATTTTACGCTGCACGTCAACACAAAAACAGCACATGGTGGTGGCAGGATCATGCTGTGGGCTTATTCTTTACAGCAGATCCTGAAAGGCTTATAAGTATACAGGGAGAAATAATGAAACAACATCATAGAAGATCCTGCCAGACAATCTGAGTCAGTCTCAGAGAAGAGATTTAATTTGCACGAGAACAGTGACATAAAATGAACAGCAAACGCTACACAAAAATGCTTTAAGGTCAAAAATGACTGTTTCAAGGTGGCCGAGTCAAAGCCCAGACCTGAAACCTCACAGAGCTTCAGCAGTTTTGAAAAGACGAGTCTAGTCAGATTGTGCTGTCCAGATGTGCAAGCCCATCTGAGCCCTATCCATAAAGGCTCAGTGATGATTGGATGTGACTCGAAGCGGGTGAATGTTTGTGCAGTCACTTATTTTGCATCATAATAATTAACTGCTAATTTTAATTAACAGACAGACAGAAATGTATGCATTGCTCTGTGTATTTGACCAGGAGAAATGTTTAATGTGCTTTAGTGAAGGATGTGAAAACAAAACTTCCTGCTGTAAAATTAATGCTGTTTTATTACTGGCTAACACCCGAATGGTGGGTTCGAAAAATCTGTTTGTGGGAAAACCCTGTCAGTGTGTTAATGCAGTTAATTAATGCAGCCTATTAGAGCAGTCCACTTTTCAGGTATCAAACCTCAAATGTCTTTATTTATGCTGGTTATTTGGAAATTGCAGTTTAATGTTATTGATTTGGCATCATTTCCAGAACTAAATAACAGCCCACTTACCCCCAGAGACAATGAGTCAGTTTAATGAGCAGATTAATGAGTAGATCCTGACTATGGAGGTCTGTCTCTAACCTACTTTAAAACCCGTTTGTTTAGTTCGTCCTCTCAGGTGTTTTCTCAGTATTTCACCTTCTCTGTACTTTGTCAGTTTGTGAATTATGCTACGTAAATCTAATTTCTTTACTCCCAGAGGTCAAAAGCAATGAAACTTCCATGAGCATGTCATTTTCTTTGCACCTGTCTGAAAGAGATTAGATTGTCTGTCTACCTAATGAGGCAACGCAAATCTCACATGGAAAAAAACTAATTAGATTTGTGTATTATCCAAGAAAAAATGGGAAATTTACAACCTGGAGTGCAGCTGCAGGTCAGAGAACGTTAGACATCTGGGGATATTAGCCATGATTCCAAACAGGCACCTTTGATCGGTTTTATTTTGAAAAGCGTGCTGCTTCTGGGTATGAATGTCCTTGAGAGACCTTGATGTTCAGCCTGAGAGTTTGATAATCTCGTGGATGATGTGGGCTGTGAGCTAACAGCCTGCCGTACTGACTTATGTGTTTTCTCTTCCTGATCTGTGATTCTTTGCCTTCTGCTGCCACACTAAAATAATGTGAATTGGATCAAGCAGGCGGCAGGCAGAGGAGCCACAGATGGTCAGCAGGTTGTTATCTTCAAACACAGAGACCCACATTCAGCATCGCACACCTGTGTGCACTCTTGTAATGCATTACCACCTACTGCCACAGTGTTTATGCCACTGATATGCTGATTATCCCCTGCAGTAAATAGCCAGGTGTGTGTGTGTGTTTGTTGTGATTAAAGCCTAAGAAAACCTCTAAACTTCCTAAAATAAACCTGATACTGAAGTAATGTGACTGTTTAACTCTCTGAGATCCAAGTACCCCTCACCCTAATAGTACCAGATTATTCAGATTATGCATTTTCTTCTGCTTTCTCTTTAACTTTTCCCACCATTTTTAGTTCTTTCTCCCACAATGCATTTCACACTTTATAAATGACACGCTGTACCATATTTTTATATGTATTTTTTTACAGTGTAGCTATAGTATTTAATATTATATGTAGTGTGGTTTTATTAATGTATGTGAGAAAGCATAGTTGTGCCTCCTCAGCTGAAAATAATGTAAAATTACTTGTAGAATTTGACCCATAAACGCCTGTACTGTGCAGGTAATTTCTATAAATATAAACCTTATAATCAAATGCATAATTTATTGCTTATGTTAACGTATATCCATGATGTCTATCTTTTCTAGACATCCGAGAAGTGTGTCATATCTGTTTTTATTTAGACAGCGGCATGACACAGTGAGCAAGAGGTCTAGTTTCAAAACCTCCCCGACAGCAGGAATTGTCTTTGTTGAAATGCCCTCAGGCGATATTGACTCATCCACCAACTCTGTGTGCTCTCTATAGCTAATCCTGCTCTTTGTTCTCCTGGAGGGGGGGGAACTCTGTCGTGGATCAATAAATCATCACAAAAATAAGTCTGATTGTGAAGTTGAGCTGAAACTTCTCAAACAAAGAAAACACATATTGAGGTTTTTTGGAGCTCAGGGTAGACTCACTGCACTCAGGTGATGCTGAAGCTGGCAGACAACTTCACGAAAGGCTCACAAACTTGATTTCAGGACAGATGTGGATTAAAAGAAGCCAAACAGTAAAGTGAGACTGGCATCGAGCTGCATCTGAGGATGAAAATTAACTGACACTTATCATATTGTATAGTTTACTGTGTCTGAAAGCTAATTTAATGTAAACGAACGTGATGCCGCTGCACCTGTTTAAAGTTTTACATAAGACCTCCAGTAAATACCTGGCGTCTGTGAAGATTTCAATGGTAATCAGCGGATAATGTATTTCATTTATTTATGGTGAGTGGGATTGGATCCCCCATAACTGTGTTTTCAGTCTTACAGTGTTCTGGAGAAATCCACCATTAGATGGTCGTTAGAAATGGATGGATGGATGTTGTCCTTCCAAAATTTCGAGTTACAAACAGAAATTTACAGAAGCAGTAAGACAACTCATAAAAGCACAGGTTTATCATCCACTGAGCGTAGTGTGCAGCCCACATTCAGCTTCGCAGATATGCTGAATATGTAAGTTGCACTAATTAAGCTTCTTAAGCCAGTTTATAGTTCCTGCTCGGCTGCAAGCTGCTTTGCAAGCCACCTCCAAAAAAGATCCTCCTTTTGATGCGATGTTTTATTGTTGCCATCCCCGTTTTATGCTTCCCATTTATGCATGCTTTTGGTTACATTGGCAACTCCAAACTGGGAGCCCAGTTCAGTCGTCACCTTAAAATTGTAAATTAACCTCACTGGTAATTAATTTGAACAAAATACAACTTGGTGTTACTAAAAGCCTGAGACGAGGAGATTATTGACTGACCACTTTCCCAAACATTCATTTCTACCTTTGCATTAAAACTCTTACTGGACGATGCTGAAGGCAACAAATGAAAACACCTGGGTTGGTGACAGCTATCTTAAGTGTAACAGTTAGTTGGTGGATACTTCCTAAACTGTAAATAAACTTTTACTTTGAAGGACATGTCAACATCAAGGTCTCAACAGAACGTACCAAATGTAGAAGTGCAGATACAGATACTAATTTAATGATTTCAGTCAGCTTGAACATCTATTATGAAGAACACAGAGAAACATAAAGGGTAAAAAATGAGCTTGTTGTAGACATGTGACTTTGCCTGTGAAAAAATGAATATGAACATGGTGAAAGAAATCGCTCAGAAATAAGTTGGAATAGTTTCTATTGAGCGCTCCAATAGATTTTGTTGTTTAATTCTATTCATCGAGCTATAAGCAAATATTAGATGGCTCGTGTCCAAGCCATAGAGAGAATAAAGGTGGTGTAAACGTGGAATTTAGTGAATAAATATAATCGTCATTAACATGAAATCATTATCATCATTAAATTAAGATAAATAAACACCACTCGAATAAAGAAATCCAGAAATAACATGTGGGATGACGGCAACGCCTGAACAGAAGCTCCGACTCAATTTATTGTATTTACCACCGCATTCGGTTTCAGAGGACGTGTGGGGACGTCCCAGAACTGAAGTAAAGCAACAAATATAAATTAGAGTACATGGAAATTACTTCTGTGGGCTTTAATGTTTCCCACAGAGATAATGTTAAACTATTTGAAATTCATTTTGATTAATTTGATGTGTGTGTGTTTGTTACTTTTCAGCCTGGAGACTCTCCTCACATGCAGTCCATCCCAGTGACCTGGGTGAAAGAGGGAGGCATGGTGCGACTCGATAAAAAGTACCTGCAGACAGACTTCAAAGGAGTCAGCACTGATAACATTGTCTACAGCATCCTCCCCTCAGAGGGCCAACCCAAATATGGTACCTTAACACTCAGTGACACTTTCCTTTAATATTTCCAAACAAGCTGTTTTATCTGCTGAATGATTGTAATATTGTAGATTTTCCAACAGTTAGTACATAATTAATTTCAAATGTAATTTCTAAACTTTATTAAACATAAATTTTAACTCTAATTTTGCTTTTAAGGTAAATATAACATCTTACTCACCTTCTCCGTCCAGGTGAGGTGTTGCTGGTGTCCATGCCGGCTGACGCCCCCCCAGAGGGTTGGCTTCCCTCGCTAACAGATGACCGCAGCTTTACAGCAACGACTTCCTTCACGCAGCAAGACGTGAACGACGGCGCGGTCTGGTACCGCCACTTTGGCACCGGCAGCAGCGGTGACTCCTTCCTGTTCCAGGTCAGTGCTGATGCACCCTGTCCACAGAGGACCAGTTTCACACATGCCCTTGTTTTGGCTCCTGGCAGCTGAGATGAAAAGATTATGTTTGAGTTTAAAGCATGAAACATTTATACAGGTGACAGATTAAAGGAAAAAACCTCTAACTCCTGCAGGGAGAGCATACAGCTCTATTAGAGCTCTATCCACAGTGTCTTATTGTTTTGTATACAAAACTGAAACAAAGAAAGCTGCACCGTCAAAACTGAAAGTGAACAGAAAACCAACTCGAACCATCACAGATTTCTTCTTTTATTATGAAGTTGTTGCAAAGCAAAACCATCAAGTGTCAAAACTTTAAGTAAACAAAATGCAGATGCAATAAAACATGATTAATACAATGTAACAACAAAACATATTTACACGTTTATAACACATAAAATATGACTTTCATTATTTTCTGGATATTTATGTTGAACATGACTAAAATTTTAGATGGTAAGGTCATATTATGTAAGCCAGAGTGGATAATAATGTGGTCATCTCAGGCATAAGACACACCCATCTGTCATTCAAACCTTCTGTTTGTGAAGGGTAGCCAATCAGAAGAAAGCTGGCTTAAAGGACTGTATAAAGCAGCTGAACCCAGTTTAAGTCAAATAGGGATTATTTTTGAACTGAACTGCGGGGGTTGAGATATTTTTGCCACTGACTTTGTGCTAATACCACAGCAAGGTATCAATATTTTCCAAAACCCGATAAAAGATGATGAATATGAACTGCGCCGTGAGATGAAACTTCAGGGGGATAAGAAACAAGAAATGGAGATGATGACAGGCACACATTTTGCCACATTTTCCTTGTAATATTTTTGCTTTTGCGGCCTTGTTCTCTGTTGTGTTTCTCTGTGTTTATCTCTTCTCTCCTTTGGAAACCAAAAGTCTCCAACCTTTCCAACATCTCTCCCTCCAGCTCGTCTTTCACCACTTACCGCCTCTGCTCTTCTCTTCTTTATTCTTGTAACCGTTTGAGACTGTGTGGTTTATAGGATGCTATAAAAATGTTCTTTGCTTTTTATTTGAGAAAGTACAGCCTGCTTATCATTCAGCATTTGTTTTATGCACCAAACACTCCACTACTGGTTTAGTGTCTGTTAATGCAGCCGGCATTTTGGCTGGATTTATGCCTCCTGGTTTGTTTCCCTCTTTCCTCGTTCCAGTTTTTTCATTGCAGATTTCTTCCCCCTCTTTTCAAACTTTCCGTGTGAAGCATAGGCACTTAAAATCCACCCACAGTGGCCTATCTCAATTAGCGTTAATGACACCAAATTACACTGAAATTGTTTTCAAATTCAAGACAATTGCACTAAAACCGATGGCGCATTCATCACACCACGGTTAGAGTGTTTTCACGCCAGCCTCGGCTTCACATCACCTCCATTAGAAAAACAAAAGAGGCAGCCAAAAGCTTGTAGCTACATCTAATCATCCCTCACACTCCGTCCAACCCCTCACATTTTGGCTTCATCCATCAGAGTAGATGCATTTCAATTTACACAGTGCTCAATTCAAATTAAATTCGAAAGTGTCTCATCATTTCTCCGGGAAGTGGTGAAGACGTGACATAGAGAAGCGAAACCCATCATCGGTGCGGTTTGTTAAAGGTAGCGATTAAACTTGACGGCTTGTCAGGGTGGTATTATTGTCCTCCTCTGGATTTTTATCAAAAGCATGCGATGCCTTCTTGGAATGGGTTGATTTGAAATTCACTTTGGTTCTGCAACTCTGGGCTCTGCAGCAGAACGGAGGGTGCTCAGCAGCATTCTGCACATAAATCATAAACCACGTTCAAACCAGACGGATCGGGATCTGTGCCCCTGCAACTTTTTCCTCTCATGCTTGACTTTTATGTTGTTGTTTGGAAGCTGAGGAGTATCTTAAGCGGTTTATCAGGTTTGTTAATGGGAAGATAACAGACAGCTATGTTACAATCACAGTAAGTAGACGGCTCCAAAAACAATTTAAAAGATTTATTGACAAGTTATTTATCTTTCTTTAAGCAGGAAAATATGACTGTTGAGATTAAAAGAAAAAAAAGAAAAGTGTGCAGCAGTACAGTCAATAGTTGTTGCATAAACTAAATACATACACAGATACACACAGTTTCAGAAACCACCGAACTGCCTGCACTAAATGTCTACGCCCTGTCCTGTGGGTGCTGGACTGACAGAAGCCCATCTGGGCCCCGTGGGCTAAAGCCCTGCCACTAAACCCTCACCCTGAAGCCATACCCCGCATCTGGCTCCAGGTGAGGTCCCAGTAGCCCTGTCTCATGCACAGTACAGGATTATAAATCAGTTATAATCAGAGGCCATTTGAAGTCATGCAAATTTCAACGCATTTTTCCAAATTAGGCTCAAATTTAAAGACAAACATAAGGAACGAGTCTTGGGACTGAAGACAGTAACTTCACACTTGAATGATTGCTCAATTGTATGTTTAAATTCAATGCGGAGCCACTGAGTCACCATTTAATCATTCTCAGGGAAAGTTAAAAGTCATGTTCAATAAGGACAAATCCTTTGATTTTGACAAACAGTCACACGGGCTGCATTAGTTTTAATGTGAGGATGTGGAGAAATTGTGAAATGACTCATGCAGAGAGACTCATCCACATCCATCACCCGAAATACTCAATCTAAAGGACAAAGGTTAAAGCGCTTGTCATTATTGTATGCTGAGCAGAGAGGGGAAATTCATTTTTCTTTTACATCATCTTTTTCTTTTGTATAAAACTAAAAGATTTAAGACAATATGTGAATAAAACGCAAGGAAAGTGCATGTTTTAAGAAAATGGTAATTATTAGAACTACAACAGATGTTGATTGATGAGAACCAGGTTGTAGAAAATCAATTTTAACTCTCAGACTAAAGTTACGATAAAATGAAACAAATAAAGAGAAACTGTAACAGTAAATCTGCCAATTTCATGTGAAGCTACAAATGAGCCTGCAAGACATTCCTGATTTTATCAATGCCAATTGTCACTTTATTTCAAATATTTTGTCTTCCTGTGTGCTCTTGTGCCTTGTTTTCTTTTCTTTTCTTTCATGACCCCAAAATCCTGGAAAACACCCTGCTTACCTTACCGTTCTCTTTTAACTGACACGAATGGGTTTTTTTCTTCCTACAAAAAGTCCATATTAATTTTTGATGTGTATTCCCGTTGCATGGAGGTCCTAAATTTTATTTAAAGTGGTATTAAAAGGTCTTAAATTTAACGTGTAGCAGTCCTGCAGTATTCTGGCAGCGATAAAGCTGCTGAACCTTTCTTTGGAAGTCTCATGGATTGGATTTTAAACCTTATGAAGATTATAAAATAGGGTATGTCTTTTTATGTTGAAGCAAATCAACATGATCAATAATTTTCTGCAGCAGCACCAGCTTCAATAAATCCAGCTGACTCAACACTGCCTCTCATGACAATACATTATTTGTGATTGGTGCCGCTGACTCCAGGCTTCATGCTGCTCCTACATTACTTCTGACTGACAAAGCTGACTACAGGTTCTTGAACTTTCCTTCCTGCAAATGCCACTGATGTGACAGGAACAAGCTGCAGCGGAATAAGTAAGTGGGGACAGAAATTGGCTTTTAGAATGAACAGCCAAGGCTTCTGCCTCTGCATGTCTATCAGGGGACTAAACAATTTATGGCTACATACGTTAGAGGGCTCGAGTAAGACAACAGTGCATTCGCTTAAAAGTTTTCAAAAGTGTTGCGTCAGCAGACAGGAAGAGAGCTAAATTTCAAATCTGGTTTTGTTCCAGTGAAGAACACAGAGACGATTAGACTTATCCACTATCATCTTTCTCTATTTAGCAATTCAATTAGGGTAATCTTAAATTCTAATTGAAACAATCAGCTGCTTCATAAACACGCAGAGAGGTCAAAGGTTATAGACTGAACTGACTAACAAAGACACAGATACTTATACATAAAGTACTGTAATTAAATACCAAAAGTAAGGGACAGATTTCAACACAGTGAGCTGTAATATAATTCAAATAATTCAAAAAGTATACCAACAGCGACTCGAGCATCAATCAAAGTGGCCAAGCCTCTAACTCCAGTTTTCATATGGATGACCTTTAGTTTTGAAAGGATATTAGAGAGAGAGAGAGTCAGGGGGAGTGACGCACAGAAAATGGTCCAGGGAAGACTTGCTCATCAGGCCTTTGCAGGCTGTGAGCATGTGGGCTATCTGTTCTCAACCAGGTGAGCAGCGCCTACAACTGTTTCATTTCAACAAAGTAACTGTATTCTGTTTAACGGTAACTGTAACGGAATACAGTTACTCATTTTTTGTATTTTACACACGTAAAGCTGATGCTAAATTCCGTTACTCCCCAACACTGAACATATATGACACTAAATAAAACCCAAGGATGCAAAATCACCAAAGCATAGATTAAAATGTTACCATATAACATATTAAACAAACATCAAATATGTCTTTAGAACTAAAATGCAAACGCAGAAACAAAATGACTGAAACACAGACAATAATGCTGAACCACTTTTCATTTTGCTTAGCCGAAAAAAATTTATACAAAAGTCAAATAAGTGCAAATGTAATTACAAGTACGCTTACTACACCACAGAGTAAATATCTCTGACATCACACATCCTAAACCAGATCTTTAGCCTGAAGTTCTAAAGTTTGTATTCATCAATGCAACAACATGATTGGCTCCTACGTTTCCTGGTTCAGCTGCTGATTGGCTCTCAGACGTGGAACGACCACCATCTTCAGCATTTCAGGATTTTCCCTCAGATTTCATTTCAGGCTTCTTTGACTGTTTTATAAAGTCTGTGATATACGGGTGTTATTTTACCCACTGAATATTTTCCTTGCAACACAAACAGTAACTGCACGTGAGGTGACATTTCCACAGTTTTTCAGTATGAGAGATGACAAATTATTTTTAATTTGTAAGTGATTACTTTAAGTTTTTACTTCACAGACACATCAGCCTGAAGCATACGTTGAGAAACAGAACAGCTGTCCACTGCTGTCAACACAAAGAGCAACATGCTCCTTAACAAAAACTCTCAGAGGCTCCATCTGCGTCCTTTTTTAAAAGTCTTGAAACACGTTTAGTGTGGATTTCAGAACATCGTTTAAGAGCAAACAGCAGTGGCGTGGCTTCAGAGTAATAACTGCTCCAATGCTGAAAGAAAAACGAAAACACGAGCTGAATTTTACTCAGATCGACGTCTCTTTTTTAATATTCTCACGGTGTAGGCAGTGATTTATGAAAAGAAGCACACTGAGTCTCTGTGGCTCGTTCCTGCAGTGCAGCCTGATGCCAGGCTCACTTTATGTTCCTGTTCAGTTATTAGACTGCAGCTTGTTTTCATCAAAGCGGTTGTGTCTTACTTCTGGTGGTTCTCAGGAGTATGTCATCAGCTGTGTCACTCAGAAATTAATTATAATATGCCTTTGCAGTGGAAAAACAAGACATTGTTTCAGCTGGTATGCTGCAGATTGAGACTTAAGGCTTTTCAAGCCTTACAGTGAGCAGAGGCAGACTAAGGATGCTGAGGTGGATGGAGTTTGTTGAAGATGCGGCTCTCATATAGGAGGCTGTGTACCTGTTTGTCTGTGCAGGTTTCCACAGAGGCAGAACCAGTCGTTCAGAGCGATGCTCAGACCTTCACCATAGGAGTCATGCCTCAGATCCCAGGATTCCCACAACTGGCCCCCGACTGCGACCTACAGATCACGGTGAGAGGAAAACACGCAAAAAGACACCATGATGGAAGCCATGACATGCTGTATGAAAGTCTTAGAAAACAATGGCTTCAACAACAGATGATGTTGTTATTGTCAATTATACAGCTACTATAATGCACATTCTTTTTTTAATTTACTCTGTAGACCCATTTATTGTATTATATTCTGCTTTTTACATGAAAATGTCACATTTAGATTTTCACCTCTTAAGCCATTTTATTTTATTGTTCACTGTTTTGACTGCTGTAACAGTAAAATACATTTTTTCTTATTTTGCACTAAACTACATGATTATTTGTGAAAACTCAGCAATAGTTTTGACTGTGAATAACCATCAGCTGATCTTTTTTGGTTTCTAGTCTGAAGTAAAAAACAGATCCGAAGTCAAAGTCGCTTTACTGTCAGCTGCCTGTCCTCAGACATCGCCCTGACATCCTTTCTGTATAATTTCCTGTTAAACAAACCCCCCAAAAATGTTGCTTTTGAGAAGATTAAGGAACTTATGAGAAGATGCTTAGCGACCAGAGAGACTGGTGACCTTTCACCCTGAAATCTGTTTCTCATTCCACTGAGCTGAGTGACCTTGACCATTTATACATAAATAAATGTGCAATCTGCTGTATATTGTTCATTGGATGTAGGTTCAGCTACAGAAAGGTTGACTGGGGAGATAATTCAGCAAAATCCATGTTTAAAACTCGACTGTGTAAAGTTCATTTATAAAGTCTCGTACTCGACACAGCGTTGATTAAAAAAGGAGACATTAGAGTGGCTGCAAGAATTAGCGACTCGGACGGCATATTAGAGCTTTTGAAGGTAATAAGAAAATGTAAGTGGTCTGGGGAGTGCTTGTAGTTTTTGGAGGGAAAAAACCTTCAGATTTTGAGATTAAAGTAATAAATTTGTGAGGGGAAAAATGACAGGAAATGTAAGAGAATAAAACTCATAAATATGTGAGTTTTTTTCTCGTACATTTGTAAGAGAAAACTTCAGAAATTTTAAAGAAAGGAGCTCATAAATTTACAAGAGAAAAGATCACAGTGAGGATGAGAAAATGAGAAAAAAAATGATTTATGATAAATGGAAATTAATTCACATATTTCAACTTCTGGGACCAATAAATCATACAAATCATTTCTAAACACCAACTGTGCTCTTTTCAACCACATTATTTCAGCCACAACATCAAATCACCAACTCGCTTTCATTGTGGCGAGTCCAGGATGGAGTCGTCCTCCATCAGGGTGTGAGACGATAGAGACGAGCATGTGGGGAATATCTATAAAGTGCAAATCCAAACAAACGTAACATCAATATTTAAGATTGATTTTATTTATGAGGAGAGAAAAAAACAAATTTATAAGAAGAAACTTACAAATTAGTCCAAGAATTCCCACTAATAGATTGCAGTGTCGCCAAAACGACTACACACATCCAGGTTGTCCTGTTAGTCACACAACAATTAGTTACAATTACAATTCGTTTTTTAAGTATTCCTCTGAATAATTTGGGGTTTTTTTTTAATTGTGAAGTGGCTTTGGTGACATTATCCTGTATTAGTGGGTTTGTTTTGACACATTTTTGAGTTTCACTGTGAAAAGGGAGCAGCCAAAAGTTTTTTCTTGCATCTTACAACTTTTTTAGTTTTTTTCCAGGTGAAATGCTTTCGATCCTAAAGAGACTCCTTCTTATGTTTGTGGCTGTCTTCTCTATTTCTGCCTAGAAATAGAGGATATAGAAGCTTACCTCGTTTCTCACCTTAATGTGTGTGTGTGTGTGTGTGTGTGTGTGTGTGTGTGTGTGTGAGAGTGTGTGTGTTGTGTGTGTTGTCTTGTCTGTGTGTGCGCAGGTGACAGAGATAACGCCTTCAGCGCTGTCCTTCGTCGACTCTGAGACTCCCAGCGAGAAGCTCGTCTACAGTATCACCAAACCTCTACCATCGGGACAAGGTCAGCCACACACACACTGAGACTCCCAGCGAGAAGCTCGTCTACAGTATCACCAAACCTCTACCATCGGGACAAGGTCAGCCACACACACACTCGTGCAGCTTTTCCCTCATAATGTGGAAAAGATTAACAGGATTAAAATCTAACTCCTGTCAGGGGGTAGGAGCCTTATAACTAGATACAGTGGGTAGGTTTCTGAGTTCATGTTTGATTTTCAGCTCAGAGCTGGAGAGGGAGAAGTTAAAGTGTCAAGAAGTTATACTGTTTCTCATTAATTATCACTTAAATAGTCACAAGTCAGGTGCTGTTAATCCACAATTTGGTGGGATGGAGCGGTGCAATGAGGCAAAGGTTTCTTCCTGTTTTTTTGGGGGGGTTGTTATAAAACTGGAAAACTCTTTGCATCCAGAACATCTGTGGAAAAATGCAAATAGAGATGAACTGCTCTGTGCCATATTCGACTGGAGATAGACACCTTACAGCCAAATTTTGGTCAGACACATAATCCACATGGTAGTGCTGTCATATCAAAATTAGACATGATTAGACTAAATTATGTGTCACAGAAAATGAGCCAATTTACCGAGGCTGCAAAAACATAACCAAACAGACGTGAAATGCACAGAGAGACAGAGTAAAAGGTTCCTTAGCAAAGCATACTGGGATGCCTGGACTGTGTATGCACACAGAAGGCTGATTAGTGATAACCACAGCTGGGGAATGAGACACAGGCACAAACAATCAGGACACAAATGAAAACCCAAATCAACACAAGAGGAAACTAGCTGTCTGAATAAAACAGGAAGAGAGCTACGACCCCAACTGAAACAAAAAAGACACGGAAATATAAACGAACTAACTGAGGGGGAGAATGCAGAAATTGAAGAATTCACAACTACCCCAACACATGAAGCAGAACTTCATAATCCAGGCACACTAAAGCTCAGAATACTAGAATAACAATGAATCAAAACACGAGCCTGCAAAACAGAAATGTGATGACCAAAACCACAAAAAATGAAATTTAGTATTGATGAGAATAAACCAAAAATGTAAAGCAGCTGTGAGAATGGACAGAAAACTACAGCAAATCATGAGAGGAAGCACCAAGGCTCAGAGTTTTTACCTGAGATGTGCAAATAGGTAGAGAACAGGAGTTTTATACTTGTCTGGAAGTCTTACATTATCTAAAATGAGGGCTAAGTACAGTCACATCTTTTGGTATTAGAGGATAACAGAGCACTGCAGACAAGCTTGTCTTGTTCTTTCTGAGTAAGCCATTACTTCTTGTTAATTTCTTATTTGCAGAGGCATCAAATATTTGCTGAGGAGTTGAAATGTTGTCACATTTTATTATTGGTGCATAATGCATGAGGTTGTTACAGAGTTATTTGTACCTTGATAGAAGAAAACGTTACTTTCCTGCAGGTTGAGACCTCGTAGTGCTCAGTGGAAGTTACTCTGGGGAGGCTATCAGGACATCACATCCTTGTTTGTTTATCACACGGTTAATTTGTCGTTTGATCAAAGAAGTAGGTTAAAATATACAACTGATCATGTTTTTTTATGACTTGTCACCCAAAATATTCCTTTAAAATGTTGACCTTTATTTCATGTTGTGTTTAATAACGAGGAACGGGGGAAAATAGGAACAAAGTACATGCACATCATGTTACGACACGCTTCTCTTGTAATGTGTCCAAATTAGTCTCCAAGAAAGTCATTTTCCCTAGAGTGGTTTTAGCTTTGGATAGTGGCATCCTTCCAATCCCATTTTCTGCCAATTATCCGGATCAGTTTGCAGGGATAGCAGTCAAAGCAGAGATGCCCGCACCTCCCTCTCACCAGGCACCTCCTCTAGCTGCTCGGGGGGATATCCAGCCAGCTGAGAGATGCAATCTCTCCGTTGCCTGAAGCACCTCATCCAAGAGGCTGGACCACCTGAACCACCTCAGCTGGCTGTTTTCGATGTGGAGCAGCAGCTCTAATCTCTACCAGCAGTCTTGGTTTTGTTCCCAGCTCGCAACAGTAGGCGAGCGTTGCAGTGTACATGGACCAGTACATCAACACAGACTCGTACTGCAGCCATATCATTTATATCACACCTGGATCTGTGGTCATATGACCTGATGTGGTTTAAGTGGCCTCATTTCAGTTTCAGCAAGTGAACCAACTGTGTAAAGGCTTATTGAATGTGTTACCCACCAACCTCAGTGTTTAACTCACTATTTTAAAGGCTAATCCAGATATAATTTAGTGTGTTACAGCACAAGTGTTGTATACTTTAGAATGAACAGCAGTGTATTAGATCATAATTTATGTGTAAGGAACCTTATGAGGCCACAACTGTGTTTGTTCCCATTCTAATAAAGAGCGTATAAAGTTCACCTTGTTACATTTTATTAGTGTATAATAAAATAAAGTGAGACTACAAAGTTTAGGAAGGGGGATCATGTTCTGCAGAGCACTTAGCTGTAATGACTGGCTCAAGAGTTTGGCTTTTCCCAGCTTGGAGTCGCAGAAACTACCAACCTTCTGCTTCCAAGTCTGCTTCAGTAGCGTCGCCGCCCTCCAAAATAATTTCATTATCGTCTTTCCGTGTATAAGGATGAGCATTGCTTTCATTTTTGCAGAATTTAATGTGCCGTTCAGACATTCATTTCATCGCTGGACCATCTGTCAGAGTGCTGCATCATTTTCAGCTCTCTGTCTAATGAAAGAGAAAAGCGATTTACAATGGGTCATATTCATCAGCTAATGGACTGATAAATTTGTGTGTAGACTTTTTGAACGGCGCCAAACAGAAGGAGGAGGAAAACTTCTGTTTTTGTGGGAATGTTTTTCAGGATTTTTTAGGTTTTTTTTAAAAAACCCTGAAAGTTTTAGTTCTTTTTAGTTAAATGACAATATATTGGTCAAAATAAGTTTGAAGTTTCCGGTTTTCTGTAAGAATAAAGTTGGAAGTTAAAGGATTTCACCAAACATTTTCAGAGGGAAGAGCTGTTTGGGAGAAATTAGCATCCTTATTGTTTCAATTAAAGCATGGCATGCAGCTTTCCTTTACTACAAGGTAGCTAACAGCCTTCTAACAAAGTCTTGTTTAAATGTTGCCTCAGACTCCAATGTGCAAAAACCTCCTGGGTAACTCGTATCTGAGGTATTTGGGGCATGTCCGGCTGGGAGGAGACCCCGGGGCGGGAACACAGGCTTGGGAACATCTCAGTGTCCTCTGAGAGGCGCTGGCAGAGATGAACTGGCGAGAGGGACGTCACAGCATCTTTGCTCAGCCCCTGTGACCTCACATCCTGCATTTCTTCATTTCCGATATTAACGTTTTGTTTTTCTGCTTGGCCTTTAACATCTTACTTCCAGCTTTATTCTCAGCATCTTTAGTGACCCGGTCGGCTCTCTGTACTGTTTCACTTGCTACACGCTCAAACAAAATCTCATCATGTGCTGATTTTTTGTTTCCAGGGACCATCGAGCATCGGGACAGGCCATACACACACGTGCAACATTTCACTCAGGCTGATGTGAATAACGGCAAGATCATCTACAGACCACCGCAGGCTCCATCACACCTCCAGGAGCTCTACCAGTACTCCTTCACCGGTAAGATGTTACTCACACTTCACCTCCAGCTCCTTTATGCACCAGATCAGCCAGATGTACTTAGTTCAGAGACCTGTCACTGAATTACACTGTTTTACCTCTTTGATTGTTGTCCTTGTTTTTGTTTAAACTATCTGTCGATTCGTTTCTGAAAAATCAAACATAATTCATGTCAAGCAGCTGACATGAGTTATTTTAAACTTTGCCCGCTACAAGTACTTTGAAGGAGTGATCTCAGCTTTATAACACAAGAGCTGAAGTTGATCTAATCTCAGCGTGGCGTCCACTGTCACTCACTGTGCTGTTTATTAAAAGCGCACAGCACATTGCACTTTAATATTTAATATATGAAAAATAATAAGTCTCACTTCACTGGTTCAGTTTGTTGTTGTTTGTCTATCACTACATTATAGAGCTTTGACCGAGTAAAGCGAATGCTCATGTTGTAAAAACGAAGCTTGTAGCTAAAACAAAGGGTTTGAATAGTCTTATCCACTGACAGACACCATTTGCACCAAGGTTCAATAATCATTTGCCATTAGCAGCATCCACACGTCGTATCAGGCCGACTGCAGAGCCTGAGGGTCACACAGGTGCTATCAGTAAACAGTCAGTGTCAAGTCTGAGTGTTTTTGACTTGTTTTAAAAAACAACTCTCTCCTTTTCACCTGGATGCTTCTGATAAAATGGTCACTCTGGGCTAAAATCATGCCTTTAAAACCCCTCATGACAGTCCACTTTCTGGTCATTAATTTGAGACTTTAATCTCTAATTATATTACACCTTTTTACACCAAATTGTGACTTTGCCCCACTCAGAGTGGACCTCGTCTACACTAGCTAACTGTTAGATGTAAAAACAGATATCCTAACAGCTTTTAAAGCCTTACATGGCTTTAATAGTTTGTCTAATTACACCTGAGCTTCTGAAAATGGGAGACTGTGTGTAAAAATTGTTAAACCCCTCAAACTTCAATCACATATTGATTGCTTGTCCCAAAACAAATGGTCCTAACTGAACGTTTATATTACAGTATTACATGTTAATCATTATTAAAGTTTGAGTAGTCTTTAGTGTTTCTGTCTTTTATTGCCACTCATGATCACCTTTTTTCTTGCAAAGCTTTTAACAATAAAATTAGCCTTGCATGGTTAGTAATTGAAGAGGTGGATGGGTTGGACAAGGAAGAGCAGAGTTTTAGCATTTCGAAAACTATCAGAGGACGCTAAGACGTCTCCAGAAGCACAGACTTCCGTTTAAAAAGATCTTCCATAATCCGAGGTCAAAGCATACTTTTATTTTCTTAATCTGGGTTTATGGAGCTCCAGTGGAAGCTTTGCATCAGTAAATCATCCTCATTGCCTCTGAGTTTATACAGTATGGGCTTTTCTCTTTAGTGAAACACTGTCACCTCTGCATGAATCCTCTGTTTTTTACTTTTATCGCTTCCTGGCTGTAACTCCTTTCTGTTTTTAACCCCAACAGGCCTGCCGGAGTCGCTGAGCGTTTATTTCACAGGTAAATACTTCATCTTGCTGAATTTAAAAAGTAAGAGGAGGAAGAAGACAAAAGAGAGGCAGTTTGTCTCCTCGTCACCCAGTCCTCTTCTTTCTCATCTTTTTCATTGTAAATCTCTCAATCCTCACCTCCTCCTCCACACTCCATTTTCTCCTCCCGTCTTCTCCCCTCTGCTATCAATTCCTTCTTTTTTATTTTCCCTTCTTCACCTCCTTCAACTTTTCTCCACCTATCCTTCTTCTCTCTCCCCCTGTGTCTCCTTTTATTAGTTTCTCTCTCATTTCCACTTTTATTTCAGTTCCTTTCTTAATTATATCGCTTTCCCTTTTCAGTCCTAAAGTTCTCCTTTTCCCTCTTTTCCACCGTACATTTTAGATTCTTCTCTCTGAATTTCACGTCTCTGTTTTGCTCCTCTCCTACTCCTGTTTCCTGTTTCCCCTCTCCTGGTTTTTGTCTTCCCCATAAATGTTCCTCCCTTTGGATTTTTCCTCACCTCTTATGTTTTTCCTGTTCTATTCATCTTTCTCTCAGCTTTTAAGTTCATCACCTCTCTAATCTCTCCTCTTTTCACACCCAGTGCTTCTCTCCATCCTCTGCTCCTCTTTCATCCCTTGCCATTACTACACTGATCCACTTCAACTAAAGTCTTCAGATCCTTTATGATTCTCTGTTTTCGAACTTTGACCTTGAACCTTAAGATAAAAACAAGGCTTACTGAACATTTGGAAGCATGCCATCACTCTCTAACTCCACCCCAACAGCAGTCTGTGGTTACAGGTGTCACCAAAGTGTTTTTCACTTTAGTGTCGGTCCTCGGGAGCACACAGTGCTTTCAGCCTCTGCTCCAGTTCAGTCTTAAGTGACTTCTATAGGCCCCTAAAAGAGGAAAAATGACCTTTACCCAAAGCTCAGCTGCAGTTATCAGGACACTGTTGCTGATCTGCAGCGCAGAAGATAAATTACATTTACCTGAACAGCTGCTGTACGCGCTCAGATATTGTTTTTATATTTAATTTGAGCATTTAATTTTTTAATCAGGTTCATACCTCTTGTCTTCTTCATTATGTAATCAGCAGACTAGCCAGTTAACTGATTAGTTACAAGCACACCTTTCATTAGTAATCAGCTTTTGTTAATTACATGCATTTGCTGCTTTCCTCTTTAAATATTTTTTTAGAAATTCATTGTGTGGACCGACAAAAACACGGTGGCAGTTTTCTGGCTTTAATCCGTTCCAAATTATTCATCAGCTCTCAAACTGAGACATTAAGTCGAACTTTCACTCACTGCGCTGTTTCTGTTCTGTTCTGGTGTTTAACTTTAATGACAGGAGACCTGGAGGCTGAGAAAGAAAGCAGCAATACTGAAAACAAATGCAAAAACAGGCACCGGTCATACATGTGAACGGTAGCGAGCCAAACAGATCTGCAAGGAGTAAACAAAGGAAAATTCCTGGGAAAAATCCAGGAAAGGTCGTACACGAGAAGCTCAAGTGTGACCTCAGAGGAATATAACTAAAAACAGGAGTGCTGGAAGACTTGGCTAAACAAGAGGGGAAGATGATGCATCAGCGAGCACAGAGATGCTGCAAATATATAGAATAAATAAATAAGAGTCATAAAGGAAGTAAAGACAGCAGTGTGATCAGACTAAGACTTCCAAAATAAAACAGGAAATTGCTTAACAGACACACAACACTGAAGTCCACTTGTGTGTTTAGACTAATTTACAGTGAATTACAGCACAGCTAACAGCTAAGCAACTAAACAGCCCTCCAAAAAGCAATAACACCAGTTTTATTGTATTGAATCTGACAGACAAATGATTGTAATAAGTCTGTATTGCAGTTTAACTCAGTTCAAACAAAGGTCACTCTACTTACACTGTAAGTGCAAACAAACTCTTACTATGATAAACTATAAATATTGCAGCTCTCAGTCAGCTGAGCTGTGTGAATAAGTTTTCATCAAGTGTCACGATTTTATGGTGTTTCAGAGAAATCACCCTCTCAGTTATTCCAATTACTCTAAGTGATCAAAGTTTATTCATCATTAAAATTAATAACTGTACATAAAACACTTCATAAACAGTCATTATTGGATTAATCTGAATCAGATTGATGACTTCATTCATGTTCATCAGTTTAACCGTGTACTTTGTGTCTGTGCTCATTTAGTTTTTCTTCATTCATTGATGCAACCATGAACTGTAATAATAAATGATTTAAAATGATAATGTTGGTTCAGCTTTTAAACGCAGACAACAAAAACAGCTCCTTATAGCACAGAGTGTGCCTCGTATCAGGGTAAGCACTGATGGTTAGTGCTCACCCTGTTCAACCACGATCCATCATTACTGGAGCAAAGACAAAAGCGTGACTTCATTCTAAGAATTTCTACCTGTGGTTAAAAGTTACAGCAAATAAATGTTGTTTTAAAGGTTTTGTAGTTTTATTTGTATCTTCATTGAAATGCCTCCGTAGCCCTGTACAAACCTGTGCTTCTAAATGAATTGGTTCTTACTATGGGTAGAGAAAATTGTCCCCTTGTATCTTGTTGGGCAGAATATTCATGTCTATCTACAGCAGGGGTCTCAAACCCGCGGCTCGGGGCCCACTTGCGGTCCGCGTCACCCCTACTTACAGCTAGTATATTGACATGAAGAAATATAAGCAATTTAGCCACTGAAGTTACTTTTTTTGTTAGGTAGGATTTGTTTGTTGTTGAGTGCAATGTTAAAATAAGTTCTCTATGAATGCAACATGAGCAGAGAGCACAAACATGTCGAGGGATTGGCTGTGTTAGTTCACTGAGAGAGTCAAAAACTAATGTGCACACTTATGTCTGCGCTTTTATTTTGTTAAATACGAACAAAATTGTAGCAGAAGTGCTGCCACGTGTCCGGCCACAAAGACAGTACAGATTTGTTTATTTGGTAGTTCAATGAACGGCTTCAGTTAGTTAAGAGTGAGAAAAATAATGCTTTCACATTTGCAGTTTTGTCTTGTTATGCAATATTTGAAACTTTAAAAAACACACAAAACATGACTTTTTCGTAAATATTTGTGGGTGTTTTCTTGTTTGTTTGTTTGTTTGTTTGTTTGTACAAGTTGAACACTAAAGCGGCCCTAACATGAGATGACCGTGCCGGCAGCGGCACACAACTCATTTAAGTTTGAGACCCCTGCTCTACAGTGAAACACAAAGTTTTATTAACAATAACAGGAAATTTGGTAGCAACAATATTTCTAATAAATACAATTTAACAATAAAGTAATCTCTCTAAGTAGCTTCTTGTTTTATTTCAGAGACATGAAAAAGTTAAAGCAATCTGTTTGGAGCTTCAGCATAATTCAGCACTATTGTGGGACTGTCGTTTCAATTGCGGCCCTTCACTTACTTTCACGACGGCACTCATCTAAAGCCTAAACGTTTCAGTCTGAAGGAAGAAAATTTGAGTTTAAAATGATCAGAAATGTGTGGAAGAGAGAAAATATCTCTGGTGCCACTCGAGTTTTACCCTTGCTGACACAAACCCGAAGGGTATTTGTGTCTCCAGCTGGAATCAAACCAGCAACCTTTTACTTGCCAATTAAATGTGTTAAGAGCTACACCATCAGAGTCACACAGTGGTGAAAACTCTCGGGAATTTTGTCTTTTTAATTCAGATTATTGAATAATTTGTTATAAGGTAAAACAAAAGAGCAGCAAAATAATAAAATCATAATATATTTTTATATAAAGCTGTTTTTTTCCCCTCTCATTTATGTCCAGGTGACAAAATTGACTCTTGACAGTTGTCTTGTTGCTGTTTCAATTTTAAATCATGTGTTAATGCAAAGTGACAAGTGGCCCCATTAAGTAGAGTTTACACTCTAACACCTTTTTTGGCTTGATTCTGTTTTTTCTTTATTAATTAATAACTTCAGCGTCTATGATGTGCTTTATTTTTATAATCTTGACTTTTAGGTTGTTAAATTTCCTTAAAAAGATTTCTTTGTGAAGTAAAAGAAGCTGGGAAGCTCATTAGCGGTGATGTGTTAGAGGTGTGCGTTTGTTTTTGGACTAATTTGTGTCTGTGTGTTTCCTCTGTGTCATGTATGATCTGTGTGGTTGCTTTAATGATATTCTTCTTCTCCTCCTCCTTGCGTGCGTGTGCTTCAGTGTCAGATGGCGAGCACACCACGCCTGAGCTGGACTTTGCCGTCCTGCTGCTGACAAACCACCAGCAGCCGCCGGTGTTTCAGGTTCTGGACCCGCTGCTGGAGGTCAGCCTCAGAGGACAAGCTGCCATCGGTAAGATTATATAAACGCAAAAACAGGCTCGTACAAAAACTATTTAAGAAGAGAACTTGTTGAGGGCCGGCTGTTCATGCTTCTAACTCTTCTCCATTTCTGTGGCGCATGCAGGCGGTCAGCAGCTGGCCGTGAGCGACGTTGACACGGCTCCAGATGAGCTGGAGTTCGAGGTGGTAGAAGCTCCCGTCCATGGAGAGCTGATAAAGACTGACGGCAACACAAAGATTCGCATGACTAATGGTAAAGTACAACACACTGACACTGCTGGGACCAGAGGAACAGGATGGACATTTATTTGTCTGATTTTAGTTTTTAAACTTTTTTAAGGATCTGTAAATTATCACATCATTTGATGTTCAGCTAATAGATTTTAACACTGCATAGTCACATGAGGCTGGCTCGTAGGGCTCCTGTCATTTTTACTTTAGTCTCAGCTTGAGTTGAACTGCACACCAGCTTTAAAGTTAATGTGAAACACAAGCTTGGCCGCCCGCTTAAGAAGAAAGAATATTTTTGTGGCCTCAAAAATTTAGTTATTGTCAGTTTTTTTTGTCCTCACGTCTTCTTTCTCCCTGCTTGTATAACCGCGTCTCTGGTGGAAAGGTAACAGAAAAGCAGGAGGACTAAAATCAACACATGAAACTACAGTTGTAACATCCACATTTCCTCCGTCTTTTCAGGTGACACCTTCACTTTCAGCGACGTCACCCGCAATGTCCTGCTCTACCACCACTCCGGGCTCTCCACCCAAGATGATGCCATCACCTTCTCAGTTAGCGACGGTATCTCCATGGCTGCCACAGTAGTGCAGGTGGTGGTTCTAGGCGCTGGAGGCAGCGGGCCACAGCAGGACCCCATCGCCACGCTCTCGCTGGAAGTGGGCGAGAAAAGCAGCACTGTCATCAGACGCTCACACCTGGCTTACACAGTGAGTTAGGAGAGCTGTGTGCCAGTGAGAGTGTTTAGTGTTTGAATTACGCTGAGCTTTGGTTTATGTATTACGCAAGTGTCATGGGGTCTTGTGTGGAAAAGAGAGGTTGTGCAGGCAGGTTCAGAAAGATATAATATTAAAAAGAAAGACATGGTGTACAGAAGAAGAAGAAGAAAAAGGAGAAGAATACATATGGTGATGCAGGAAAGTGGAAAAGAAGCGAAACACGAAGCATGACTAAAAAAGGATTTAAAAAAATCCAAGCAGCAGGGAACACACCAAACATGCATGAAAATCCACAGTAGGATCTGATAATGGGCTGTCCCCAGGCTGTGTCGCGTCCTGGTTTGGGCTCGGCGGTCGGAGCTGATTGCACCCACTCGAAACTATGCTCGCAGTTCTGTGAGACATGAGCCAGCAAATGCATATTGCACGAGCTATGGTTCGAATAGATGATTTTAGGGCCTTTCCGGGCCTGTTTGCTGCTTCTGTGGCCTGGTGCTATCTTTCAAAGTCCAGCTGTCCATCCCTATATCAGCCCTAGAATAGACAGGCATAGGCACTCAATGATGGCGAGACATATTCAGCTTATTTTCAGCTCCATATTTTTATTTTTGGACTCCATTGGAGAAACTTTGCATCGTTCACAGTTTAAAATCATCTTCATTTATCTTGCTAGTGCATGCCTGTGCTACAGTATGGTTTGATATGGTTGCATAGAGAAAAATAAAAAATATAGGTGAGTGTTGTTGTATATATAAATAAAGAATACACTTATGTGTTTTTCTTAGTTTAAAAACAATCAGCCAATTTGTGTGTCTCTCTTGCAAGGCTGAGGTTTTGCTGAACTATACAAATGTCACTTTAGTTCATTGCTAAGTGGTTGCCAGGCAACATGAAGGCCTTATATCATTTATCTCATAACATCCCAGTTTTGTGGAAATAAATGAGATGATATTGTTGTGAAATTAAAATATGAAGCCTTTATAAAGCTACATGCTGATGGACAACCCGATGATTTTATAATGTGTGATATAGATAAGAATCTTCAGGGGCCTGAGATGTACCTGACTGTTAGTCGATCCACTGACTGATACAAGCTTTAAACCTCGTCTTCCTTTAAAGCTACAAGTCAGCTTTGATGTGACTGGGTGACCCTTATTTAATAAACAGAGCCAAGTTCTTGTTGACGCCTACAGTATAGGTAAGGTTAGTTTTCTTTAGCAGGCTTCCAAAAAATTACCAATCCCAAAACCAAACCTGGATATATTAGAGAGAACCCATGTCTGTATGGGTTCTCTCCAGGTACTCCAACTTCCTCGTCCAATGACATGCATGGGGTTGGATCACAGCAGGTGGTGATTCTAAATTACCAGCATGTGTGAATAGTTGTCTATCTTTATGTGATAGCCCTGTAAAAGATTGGTGAAGGGAACGCTCCAACCTCCCAGGTACCCTGAATTGGATAAGCAGAGGATGGATGCGCAACACCATCCAAGGGCCGGGGGTGACCGGAGGAAGATAGGCAATGTTTTATACATTGTATCCTATGTGTGTGACATGAGGGAAATTTTACAGCACAGAGTAATTTTGTGAATAAAGAGTTGTAGGTGAGATTTGCTGTTTTCATTTTAAGTACAGTATCACTAAAGTCTGTTTGGTCCCTCAGGATGACTCATCTCCAGATGACCAGATTCGACTCCAGCTGGTGTCGGTGCCAATGTACGGCATCCTGACCAGGAGCCAGTCCCAGCAGGAGCACCAGGAGCTGAGGGAGTACTCCTCCTTCACAATGGAGGACATCAACAAGCACAGGATCAGGTATGGGTAGCAACAGCTACTCGGTGGGACTAGTTAAGACGTTTAAAATCCTCCAGACAACGAGGACAGCATTTAGTAAATGTTGCAATGGTGTGTTTTTATGTGACCTGTGAAGCACTTTACCCCACCTCAAAGACACGGGTGTTTAATTACGGCTTTCTGTGAAGGTTTAAATGTTTCTTCAGAGACTTACAAAACTGTAATATCAGTATAACATCTGCACTTGAACTAAAAATGACTTTCAAAAACCCTCGGTTGTCCCCAGAAGCAGTCAGTGAAAATGCGATAAAGATTCACAAAGCTCGATGGGAGTCTACAAAAAATGTTAATATTTTTATTAACGGCTGCCTCACGGCGACAGCGTTTGAGTAACTAGGAGTAGTTATATGTAAAAGCTGAGGTCTTATCACCTTCACCTGCAGGCCTGCTCTGGTTTCATCTATTTTTATTGGGTTGAGTCAGTTTTTTTTTAAATGTGGCACATTGAAAACAACATGGAGTGAGGTAATATCTGTTCATCCAGTATACACAAGCACACACGTTTCCAAAAATCTAAGTAACATCAATAAGTAGTGCAAAAGAGTATAAGAGAAGTAGAAAACATGGAAAGGATAAACATAAATGAAATGAAAGACAAACATATTTTAAAAAAAGAAAGCAAAAATGACAACAATAAAAATAATGAATAGATGCCTAGACTGGTTTTCAATAGCAGGCAGGATTCACATTCTCGAACAAGCAGTGGCTTAGAGCACCGTGCAGCTCTGAGCCACTTGGGTCCAGACTTACTTAGATGCCTCGGAGTTGAGGTGTTATGGGTTCAACCAGAAGGCAAGCATGGGGCAGACACAGGACATGCTGGGGAGAAAAAGTCTTTCTGCCAGTTGGGAACATTTTGGTGTCGCCCTGGAAGTGCTGGAGGTGGTTGGATTGGACAGTGAGGCATCTGCATCACTCGTTGGACTGCTAAGCTGGATAAGCAGTAGAAAATTGACGGATTGGGGGTATAAAAAATTTAAAGAAATAAAGAAAAAGCTTATACCCTTTTGGTTTTTAGGTGAGAGAAGGACCTAAACGTGAAATGTGGAATATGTAACATGTTGTGGAGGAAAATTTAAAATATTAGACCTGTTTGAAGTAAAGTAGTTTTTCCAGGATGAGAGCAACCCTGGGTTTTTGCAGGGTTTTTAAGTCTCTAATAAAGAGGCAGCTGTAAAGGAATAGCCTGGTGTCGAGGCCACTCTGTGCAATAAAACACCGTCTCGGGTTCTTCAGTCTGCAGTCGTACTCACGATCAATTTCTCTGATTGCAGCTCGAGTCAGCGGGAATCACTTTCCCTGTCAGCTTCAAGCTGCAGAAGACGCTGTAACAGCTTGCAGATCCATTTTGCTTTCCTTTAATCCTAATGTTTCTTCTCATGAAATGAGAGCTCCACAGACATTAACCAAAACCCGGTAAGAAAACAAACGTATTAACTGGAAGTTATTCAATAGTCTTTCTCCCGTTGCGTTCAATGAATCAGCCTGTTGGCATTAGCAAAGCCAATTAACTTAGCTCTGATTGTACCTGCAAGTGGTAGAGGCACTAAAATGAAGGCACTAAAATGAAGCATAAATATTCACGTACTAGCTATTTCATTTCCATAACGCAGCCCCTGATTAGCTGCGGCACGGGCCGATCTCTGGGGGCGAACGTCAAACCGGCTGTATTAGTTTTGTCTCTTTGGTGCTGGCTCTTACAAACAAGAGCTGGGAATTGTTTTAAAAGAATTGAATGGGATTAGAGGAGATTACACTGGCATGGCTTTCAGTTTTATTAGTGCTCTGCAGAGATTAGCAGCTGTATCACTGTGAGAGGGCTAAAGCGAATCTGTGCCAAGTCCTCTATCAATCCACGACTTAACACATAAACAGATAATTATGTACCCATTAAAAGAGAATTATTGAATCAGACAAAATCATTATTAAACACACACTTTAAAGATTAAGAAACCTTTTTCAAGAATTTTTGTAAATGTCAGAGATTTTGATTTAAAGTCTAGCAGCATTTGAGTGATTCTCTGAGGGAGGCTTTTCTTCTCGACTTCCTTTGATTATCATGGGAATGGAAAACTAAGACTTTTGTTTCTTTGTTTGGCTTCAGGTCTTTTTTTCCCTTGTATTAGCTCAACTGTTCATCATATATATATATTAGGGGTGCAACGATACACAAAATTCACGGTTCGGTTCGGTTC